>NW_015549599.1:364982-366416 GCF_001515605.1 Sinocyclocheilus anshuiensis | reverse complement strand
AAAAAACTCAAGTGTCCTGAGATTTGGCAGTATATTAATGAGTTCAGTTGACCGTTTTGGGCACAGTTTTCATTGCCAGAAAGAGCTGCTAGAGAACAAGAGATGAAATGAGTGATTTCTCTGTATTTATCTTCTTCTGGACTTCTGAGACTGTGATACACAAGAGGAAGGAGCACATTTCATAGTCTAAAAGCCTTTCCTGCCTCTTCAGCGCTGTTCTGTAGACAAACACTGGAGAAAACCGTGTCTGGAGTGACAATAAATTATGCATTTTGTCTGGTACAGTCTAGTACAACATTAACTAAATATTTTATTTCTGTAATGTGACATATTTCTGATATTCAATGAGAAATAATGACTTTGGACTTGTGACTTGACTTAATGCCTCATTTTCTCCATGTTTCCAAATGGCCACGCTTTTTGTTCAAGTACTGTTATTTCACCACCTTGGAATTATAAGGTTCTATCTGCGTTCTGAACGTTTTTGAGATATTGAGCTTCAAAGTTTTCGCATTCCATTTAGCAAAAATGATATGGGAAACAAGTCTCTTTCATACATGAAAATGACAGAAACCCTAAATCAGTATCAAAATCCTCTCGAATTTGGAAATTAGGATTTTTGGATAAGGTCAAATGCAGATAGAACATTCTAAAAAAATAAAAAATAAAAAAAATAAAATAATTTTCCATTGGTTATTATAAGGTTCTATCTTGCAAAACATTAATTGAAGCAATAATTTTCAAGAAACACAAATAGTTTACTTATAATATGTTTTAAAACAAAATTAGTGTTGTAACGTGTATGAGAATGTATGAGAAAGGTACATTTATTGCTTTCTTTGACATTTATTTCATATAGGACGAATATTTTTTTTTTCTTGTTCAAGTTAAGCATGAAAGGCAATGCTAAATATTTTGTCCAGGGCAGATATACATTTTACGGTAGTAATATGTTGGGTAATCAAACACATTTTTGCAGGAACAGTTTAAGCAGCTACTGTAATACATCTGACCAGGACTTTATAGAAAGTGGGACAGGTAAAATGGCTTTCTCTCGAGATAACCTGCTAACGTTTATTGTTGTAATTAAGACCCCATCAATTACATTGTTGACTATTTGACCTTTAAGGCTTAATATTGTCAAATTTAAGACATTTTAAGACTTTAAACTACAAGAAAACAGACAAGGCTTCAGCAAAGTTGTTTCACAAAGTTTAACTTAAATGCATGAATGTTTTTCTTCAATCATTAGCCTACATATATGGGTCGACCCAGACCCGGATCTTTAACTGCTGCAACAGCATAAAACTATCCTGATATTTTAATAACAATTACAAAAGAATAAAGTCAAGCATATTCCATTACCTTTTAAACTTGTAAGGGTTTAATTTGAGCAGATGATTTTACCATCACTGTCATCGTCAGAGCGCACTT
>NW_015549599.1:356745-364693 GCF_001515605.1 Sinocyclocheilus anshuiensis | reverse complement strand
AGTCCTATATATATATATATATATATATATATATATATACATCACATAATGTAAATAAATTCTTACAGAATAAGAATATGTGCATAACTCAATTTTGACAAAAATGTCAGATAGAACCTTTTATACAACAGTTCGTTCTGGTTCTCAATCTAACTGCTGCAATAGCAAAAAACTCTCTTGATATTTTAAGAACAATTACAGAACAATAAAATAAAGCATATTTCATTACCTTTTGAAACTTAAAAGGGTTCAATTTGATCAGATGATTTTACCATCACTGTCATCGTCAGAGCGCACTTATTCAGCATCTGGCTCATATTCGCGATCTCAAACATATTCTCAAAACTATCATTTTCAACATCTTCAAAAACAACATTTTGATTGCTATTCACCATCAAATGACAGTGACACTTATACAGTGTATACTTACTCTACAGCGATTGTGTACAGTAATTGCTCTGCAGTAAAGACATTCAAGCCAGTTACATTTTTGCCGATGACATTATTTGTTTTAAGCCTGCGGTAATTATGAGTTAAACATCACGTCATCATTGTGTATCAAAAAGTGACACCTTGAGGAATAAAATTGAATTGCACGTATTGAGTCATCAGACATTTAATTATTGTTGTGCAGGAAAAATATACATTTTACCGAGGTATAAACATTGAAAAATGTTTCACTGACTATATATAATTGAAAATATTTTACAATGAAAATATTTGGCATCTAATCTTTCCTGCTGTCACGGAGCAGTCCAGGGTGGCATGATAAAGAAAATTGAACCTGTTTGGTCCTCTTGAACCATATAGAACCAAGTTATAGTTTGACTTTGTAGATAGAACCTTTTTGTTTTCTAAATAAAAAGTACTATATATATATATATATATATATATATACTGTAGGGATTTCATGAACAGCAAATCTGATTGGTTGAGAACCGTGAGATATTGTACTGGTATCGCTACAGGAACGCCCTTTCTCAATTTTGTATCACTCCGCTTGTTCTAGCCGCGTCTATTTTTTTTTTACTTATTGTACTGGTATCGCTACAGGAACGCCCTTTCTCAATTTCTTTCACTCCGCTTGCCATATTTCTCACAGCGAGGGTCATGATGGATGCCCAAATCCACTATAATTTAAAAAATAATACGTTTTTTGTGTCAAGGAATGTAGTTTTAAGAGTTTTTTAGGCGAGAATGTACTTGGTTAGACTTCAAATAACCAATAAATAAAGTTTGTTAATAAAGATACCGTCTATTAGAAAATTTGCTTCGACGTTTTCGGAGATGTGAGCTCCAGGCCGACAGCGGAAATTCAGCACTCATGAAATCGCCGAGAGCAGCCTGACCTCTGCAAGACCTTCTGGAATTTGCCGCTGGCTCTGATGTCTCTATAGTGGTTAAACATGAGATATAATTAATTTTGCGTAAATCTAACGGAGAGTCTTTGGTCTCATTAATCTATTATTTGTTTCAGAGCAAATAGCTTTGGCTAAAGCTAATAACTTTATGTTTTATATAACTTTAATGCTGTATATTAGAGCGCTGCCTTTGCACTTTTGACTGAATTGTCTAGCAACTTTTATGATGGCGGTTGTTGTTGTTGTTTATTATTATTCATTAAATAATATTTATTATTTTATACATAATAGTAGTGTTTGGTGTGTGTGTGTGTGTGTGTGTGTGTGTGTGTGTGTGATGGTGATTTTAGTGACATTGTTACGCCATTAGATGGCGACAAGAGACTGTTTTACGAATCAGCAGTAAAGACTTACATTGAAAGAGACTGAAACGGAAGTTATTTTTACTTTAAATAACAGCTTGTAAGACACAGTTAACAAATGCAGTGAGCAGCGCTGTCATCAGAAATCACCCTTAACAGATGAAAGGAGAGTATGACAAAGATATCGCTTTCCTCAGCAGACATTCAAACTAATGTTTTATATATAAGATTGAGCTGAAGAATGAATGCTGTATTAGATGCAGGTAATCACACTCACTCAGTCCATCTCTCTCTCATAATACTCCACATAACCTCCTGACAACCAGCTATGGAGTTTTGCCCTCTCTAGAGGACATTATTTTTTAGCGATTTCTCTGAGACCTTACGTCACAGTTGTAAGTCTGGATGTCCTGTAAAGAGCACATTCAGGGCTTTTCAGAGATACCAAATGTTTGAATGTTTCACCATGACCCCTCTCCTTGGTCTTTAAAAATGGCTGACATAAATTTAGTGATTAAATTCAACACCCTTGTGGAAATATGATACTATTTTGTAATGATCATTTAAATCTGACTAATTTTCCAATTGTTTGTCAACATCAATCAACATCTTAGGAAAATGTTATGGGGTTTCAAATCAAAATATGACTTTCTGTTACGAAACAGGACTGTAGAGGACACCAAGACTAAAAGCATGTGTATTACACATTTTGGAAGACACAACAAATGAATAGGGAAATAAATTAGGGAAAGGAAGTAGTTCTGCACAAAAGACTGTTTTTAAAGACACTCCATTTTTGTTTTTCTTATATATTTACACACTTGTTCCGTCAAACTGTTGTATAAACGCAATATCACACTCGTAGATGTGAGATATGACTGTATATTGGCACACTGTGATTACCAGCGGCCTCATGCCTACGGCTGAATCACAGCTGTGCCGATATACAGCCATATCTCACGTCTACAAGTGTGATATTGCTCATAATTCCAAGGTGACGATGTGTTGCTTTTGCTGTACATAGGGTAAAAATTACTTCAGAAAGATGAACTTTAGAAACAACATTCATATCACATTTTACTTCCATGATGAGGGTGAACACATTAAAACGAAGCATGAATTTATAATAAATACAACCTATTAAACTAGAAAACACCATATATTAAAAGCTAAAAAAAAACACTAGTAAATAGAAGTAACACTTTACAGTAGGGCTAATTTCATGTCAAACCAACTAAATTTCAGAAACCTCCCCAGCTTAAACTTTTGATTTTGTCAGGTTTTTTTTTTTTTTTCTGAAGATAGAGAAACATAGTCATGAAAGCCAAAATATGAAATGTCATGGGTGAATATTTACAGAGTAATCAACTTTTGTAGATGGAGGTAAAAAAACAAAACAATTTTCACCTGATTCAGAGCCAAATTACAGTGTGGTAAAAATGACTACAGAAAGATGGCAGCGTCATTATATTATTTTGACATAGTGATTGGAAGGTCTATTAGTAAAATCCATTGACTTCTTTGTTGCATTATATGCTATGTATTTTGGCACTCAGACAGGTGCTCTATGTTCTATGCAGTTGTTTTGATAAAGGGAAAGAAGATGCATTTCTTCAGTTTCAATATTATATGTAAGCAAAGTGACCCACATTTGGTTTTTGACCACTGAAAATGGGTAAAATTTGAACAATTTGGACATGGAGCTGCATTGAGATCCCCGCATCTCTGGAACTGAACCATATAGGGCCTTAAAAATTAAGATGACAAGAGTAAAGTTTAAGAGTAAAGAACCGAAATCTAAAAAGACATTAAGATATATTTAATACCTCTATTATATGCTATGTATTTTGGCACTCAGACAGGTGCTCTATGTTCTATGCAGTTGTTTTGATAAAGGGAAAGAAGATGCATTTCTTCAGTTTCAATATTATATGTAAGCAAAGTGACCCACATTTGGTTTTTGACCACTGAAAATGGGTAAAATTTGAACAATTTGGACATGGAGCTGCATTGAGATCCCCGCATCTCTGGAACTGAACCATATAGGGCCTTAAAAATTAAGATGACAAGAGTAAAGTTTGTTAAGAACCGAAATCTAAAAAGACATTAAGATATATTTAATACCTCTTGAGTTACAGGCATGCAAACTTCAAGGGGGAAAAAAACAGTGCTTTTTCCCATTTTTAGCTGGGGATCTCAGGTTGAGTTGACACAGAATTATGGTCTTTATTACTTTATTAACCTTAGTTAATACATTAGCTAACATAAGAAATAAACATTATTTGTTTTTTATTTATTTATGCAGAATTTATTCATCTTTTCTTTTTTTTAATGGTATTAGTAAATGTTGAAATTATAACATTAAGATTAATAAATGCTATAGAAGTATTATTTATTGTTAACTGATGTTAACAAGTTAAAATGCATTATAATGTTTTACCATAATTAACCAAAATCAACTTCCTGTGGCAGATATTTAGTTTAATTATCTGTTTAATGTCACTCTGTAACCAAGAATAAATACATTGTAAATCAACACATCTTTATACATTTTGTTAAGGTGTGTCGTATGCCATTTCAGATGAAAATAATCAGTACAGTACATTTAAAAATGCTGAAAAAAGGAGGTCATTTAGGTACATAGATTCCAGTCACTAGGATGAACAAATTTCCTTCCAATATTTTGGACAGGTATAGCAGGCTTCTGTTTTTGTTTTGTGTGTGTGTATTTTTTTTCTATCATGGTAATGTTGTATACATTATATATATATATATATATATATATATATATATATATGCAGTGCTCATTTCAGCTCACTATGTTTTGAATATACATCATTAAAGTACTTAATTCATTTCTCTCTAAAAGTGTTACTCTGAACCCTGTAGAAAATATATTTTTCAAGGCAGTAAAGTGTCGGCAGAATGTTTAGTAGCCTGTTATGTGTATGATAGAAACTCTATGTGATTAAAAAGGTTTATGAAAGGACAGTTTTGTTTCATATTTTTTCACTCTCAGTTCATCCTCAGTTCTCAATGCATCAATTTTTACAATCCGTTTCCATTCGAGAACATCTCCTCGATGAAATTTCACACTCAACATTGTAAAGCTGGCATGTATTCTTTTCTTTCCAAGAAACAGTGTGAAAAAGCAGTCTTGAGACTGGGGCTCGGGCCCAAGTTGGCTGATGTTACCCTGACAACAGCGCAAACGCGCATATCGAGACCAAAGCCAGCGGGACCGTTTGTGTTTCTCTCGTGCCAGAATTCATCTGATCAAAGTCTTTGGTTTGTGGGTGATGGTATCGGTGATTGTTGGTATTTTCCGATGTCACTGCAAGAGAAAAGAGAAAAATGTAAGTCATTCCATTAGACGCGAACTGGTCAGATAGGTTTATTCAAAGCATGTGTTTTCAATGTGTTGAGGAATGAGGATAACTAGTTCAAAAGCAAGTCAACATGAACATCACTATCAGATGTTCCTGCGAAGTTCCTACTTATGAGTCGTAACTATTGCTAACTTCAAGTCGTGATGAAATTATCAAATTTTCAAGAACAAATGCACATGAAGAACTGTTAATATTGTATTGTTAGCTATAAAACTCGCTAAAAAATAAAACATTTATTTGGTGCATGAGGCAACATGATTGCATGACTAAACTATCCCATCATTAATACAGATAAAGCACCAATTACACAGTTGTATAATTTGAATGCTAAACATCTGCCTTTCTGTGTATAATAGTGAAAATTAGAAAAAAATCAAAAATAAATGAAATGGCAATATGCATCAGTTTTATTCCAAACTATTTTTTTTTGTACTCGAAAACAGGAACTTCTCGATAAGACTTAAAGGCAGGATTTGTGTCCTAGAGATTTGAAGAACACAATGCATGGGTTGAGCAATTCTGAACAGATTTGGAGAAATAGCATTACATAACAGCATTACATAATTCTCACCAATGGATCCTCTGCAGTAAATGGCTGCTGTCGGAATGTCAGAGTCCAAACAAATCCATAATTTGCTAAAATATGAGTCCTCTATTCATAATATTGCTTTTTCCAGTTGTCTCATCTTAATCAGGAGAGAAATATGCATAGATCAAGCACCATTTACAAGCCAAAATAGCCCAAAACAGTTTTAAACAATCATGTCGGTGGATTTTGATGTGAGAGGACAACAGGGGATGGACTTTTGCACTGGAGCAAGCAATATTATGGAATATGGATTTTGGACAGAAGAAACAGTTTAAAGCTAAAATACATTAATGATGGATTTGTTTCTTGCAAACACACAGATTTTTCGTTTCACGAGACATTACTTGATGGACTGCAGTCATGTGGATTACTTGTGGATTATTGTGATGTTTTTATCAGCTGTTTGGGCTCTCATTCTCATGGCACCCATTCACTGCAAAATATCCACTGGTGAGCAAGTGATGTAATGCTAAATTTCTCCAAATCTGTTCCCATGAAGAAACTCATCTACATATTGGATGGCTTGGGGGTGAATCAATGTTTCGCAAATTTTCACTTTTGGTTGAGCTATTCCTTTAAATATCTAAATAATGTATGCAACACAAAATCCATGCACTTTTCAGGCACATTTCTGGGTTTCTATCCCCAAGCTTTCGCTTGAAAATTGTCAGGGATTCAGCATTCCGGATGATTCAGAATGCAGCGGCACGACTGGTTTCAACGAGCCCAAAAGAGCCCATGTTACACCCCTCTTTATCTCCTTGCAGTGGCTACCGGTTGCGGCTCGCATCAAGTTCAAGACATTAATGCTTGCATATAGAACTGGCTGGTGGAACGATCTTCCCACCCCTATCCGGAATGCTGAATCCCTGACAATTTTCTAGCTACTCTTTCAATGCTACTTGATTTCATCCTAAATTAAAAAATAAATTAATAAAAAAAATAAAAATTGTCTCCTGCATTTATTATTACAGGAGGATCTGATGATTGACAGTGTCAAAAGCAGCAGATAGAAACCCTTGAAAGAGTTGTTTTCAACCAGATATCATTGTTTCTTTCACAGAACAACAAACTGGATCCTAACCAGTCAGGTTTCAGGAGTGGCCATTCAACTGAGACTGCGCTACTGTCAGTCATGGAAGCCTTGCGGATTGCAAAAGCTGATTCCAAATCGTCAGTTCTTATTCTGCTGGATCTATCTGGTGCTTTTGACACTGTCAATCATCAGATCCTCCTGTCCACCCTCTCATTACTGGGCATCACAGGGATTCCACTTCGCTGGTTTGAATCTTATCTCACTGGTAGGTCTTTCAGGGTGGCTTGGGGAGGGGAGATATCCAAAGCACCTCAACTGGTCACTGGGGTTCCTCAGGGATCAGTTCTTGGACCCCTCCTCTTCTCCATATACACTACATCACTGGGTCCCATCATACAGGCACATGGGTTATCCTACCATTGCTATGCTGATGACACACAGCACTATCTCTCATTTCAACCAGATAATCCAACGGTAGCTGCACGGCTCTCAGGCTGCCTGGCGGACATCTCGGCATGGATGAAAGAACATCACCTACAGCTCAACCTGGCAAAGACTGAGCTTCTTGTTTTCCCTGCCACTCCATCTATACAGCATGATTTCACCATCCAGCTAGGTTCTTCTACAATTATCCCATCAACTTCGGTCAGAAATCTTGGTGTAATCTTTGATGACCAGCTGACCTTCAAAGACCACATTGCAAAGACTGCTCGATCTTGCAGGTTTGCATTGCACAACATCAGAAAGATCAGGCCCTTTCTAACGGAGCATGCTGCACAACTTCTTGTCCAGGCCCTTGTCATTTCTAGGCTGGACTACTGCAATGCTCTTCTGGCTGGACTTCCATCAAGCACAATCAAACCTCTAAAAATGATTCAGAATGCAGTGGCACGACTGGTATTCAACGAGCCCAAAAGAGCCCATGTTACACCTCTCTTTATCTCCTTGCACTGGCTACCGGTTGCGGTTCGCGTCAAGTTCAAGACATTGATGCTTGCATAGAACAGCCACATGCTCAGCACCCGCCTACTTCCACACACTACTACGAATCTACATCCTTCCCTGATAATTTTCAAGCGACAGCTGAAAACTCATCTCTTTCGATGCTACTTGACTTCATCCTAAATTTAAAAAATAAATAAATAAATAAACTTTGTCTTTCTATTTATTTATTCCTTCCCTTTCTAGCTTGTACTTATTTGAACAATGCC
>NW_015549599.1:352407-356407 GCF_001515605.1 Sinocyclocheilus anshuiensis | reverse complement strand
ATGTATTCCCCAATTGTAAGTCGCTTTGGATAAAAGCATCTGCAAAATGACTAAATGTAAATGTAAATGAAGATGAGGCTTGTCAAATTGACACATTTCAAACCTAATATACAGTGGGTACGGAAAGTATTCAGATCCCCTTAAATTTTTCAACTTAAATGATTTTAGCAAATGGCTGCAATATAACAAAGAGTGAAAAATTGAAGGGGGTCTGAATACTTTCCGTACCCACTGTATCTAGCTAGCTAGGCTAACCATTGTGTATCCATAATTTTTTGCATGCATTTCTTTAAATTGCTATTCCCTAATTCTAAAAGTTGGGGCTTAAATAAAATCAAAAGTCAAAATTATTGGCTTGCAAATAATCGTAAATACACTCATTCCAACAAGGCTTGATGGAAATCATGCAATTGGTTAGTTACAAGTTGAAACCATTTGTCAAAAAAAAAAAAAAATCTGCAGTTTTCAACATACACTCCCCATATCCATTAGGGTTTTAAAGTCTAATTCAAATGGATGTACATAACAAATGCTGCATATACTGTAACAAAGTGCACAATGCATAGTTTCCCATTGTTCTTGCCAGAGGAGCTTCACAAGCCACAAACTACAACTTTCCCTCAGTAAGATCCTGCTCTCAACAAAAAAGCTATGAAATATTTCCAACAATTTTGTTAGTACATTGCACAAACTTTTTAAAACTGAGGAATCATTCAAGACAATAACTGCTCACATTTCTTGGCATTGGACTGCTTGGGAACATTTATTTAAACTCTGATATGTTTGAATATGCTTGGCGAAATATAATCCATTAATAACGCAGTATGAGTTTGGAAGGGACTATTCATATTCAAAGAGCAAACAAAAGGTATTGTGAGTTAGACGGCCTTACAAAAGCAGCATACAGCCTTTGCTAGGGTCAGCGAAAACCATTGACATATCTCCCTCAAGAAACCACAAATCATGTTTGAGCTTTTGTCAAAGAAATCTGTGGACTAAAATTAAGCAGATATCGATTCGCTGCTCTGATGTCCCCAGACGGACATTTTAAAGGACTGATCAGAGACACACGTCGGGTATTTGGCAGCCTGCTGGTCCGGCTCAAGACATCGATCCTCGTGCATCTTCAGAAGAGGCTCAATGAGAAACGCTTGCATCCGATGTGACTTGTGAGAAAAAAACATGCCAGTGGCGGACAAGGTACAAATACTGCCCATGCTGGGGCTCTTCAAAGCCCACCGCAGCTTTGTGAACACACAGAACAAGCAAAGGCGAACAAAACAATCCAAGCGTCCCATCTGCACCACTGCTGATTCTGATAGATCTTCAAAACAGAATAATAAAAGCAGATACAGGATGACTTTTTGTAAACTGACTATGTGATCTGATAAACAATGACCTCATATGCGTATGCCGGCTTTTAAGATGTATTCTTGTCATTTATGTTTATTTGCAAAAGATTAATTCTACAATTCATCAACTCTCATTGAACGTTAAAATAAAAGAATTGTTGCTGCAAATGAACATCAGTGTTAACATAAAAAAAAATTAAAAAATTAATTAATAACTACATTAACAAATACTGGCAGTACTGTAGTCTCCAAAGGGCAGTGAATATATATATACTGTATATATATATATATATATATATATATATATACATATCTATTATATATCTTTGATCCCTTATATTTGTTTAAATTCTGCAAGGGGTTTATAATCAAAAAGATAAAATCTATCTACAATTTCTATAAATATATATTATATATTTTATAAACATATTAAATATAATTAAAATAGACATCTATTTAATAAATATGGTTTATATATAAAAATATTTTAATTATTTTTTAAATATAACAAAGTATTTATAAGTAGTATTGTATAGAAATATACTGTATATATAATTAATGTATATTTAAAAATATTTATTATTATAATATAACAATGTATTTATATAAATATAATCAACACACACTTACAGAAACAGAATATAGCAACAAAATCAAATACTAAAAATAATGTATATAAATAAGAAATAATAATATAACATATTTGTAGATAATACTACAATAGTAATATTATCTAATAATATTTTATAAAATAAAATGCAACGATCTGTGTAACATTTTTAAAAGGGAGGAGAACACTCATCTCATATCTTTGATTGATGTCAGGGACTGTGTGTCCAATCAAACATGACGATACTTGAGCAAATTAATCTGTCACTCAGTTAAATTAGACAGATGCCAACATGGACAGGTTGCATGACATGCTCTCAACCTCAAAAATGCACAAAGTAAAATACATACAATCATGGTTTCCGCATTGAGTCCGATGTAAAATATGCAAAGCAAAATTGGAGCCACTTTGACAACATGTTTGGCTATAAGTCCAACAGTTAAGATAATGTCACAAATTCAAGCCAATCTCTGCAGTTTCTGTTCTGATGCAGCATGCGTGACTGTTGCGCAGCTGTGTTGGTCATTAGCTTTGTGCTGTGAGCGCTGGCCTGATTCTTATGTCCCTCCGGACCCTTGTCAGACCCCATTAGGGGGAGGAAGACAAGAGTGATGACCCGTCTCCTCCGATGCATCCCTGCTTTCCTCCGTCTCAGCACACGCAGCGCAACCAATGATTGGCAGGCGTAATCTGAGAGCTCCTGCTGATTGCTTTCTGGACATGGACATAATGCATATCAGGCCGAGGGTAAAGACAAACGTGCTCAGATGTGGCCAGGAAAGCGAATGACGACAAATGGATCTCAGTGCTTGGTTAAAGGGCTCAATCAATAATTTCACAATTATAATTTAGTGCAGGAGTCTGAAAGAATGGCCCATGTGATCTCTTTTAATCAACTATTAATCAATTACTGTCACATTTACATTTGTCAATTTACATTTACAGTCACATTTCTAGATGTAAAAAATTAATTGGGAAGCAGTCCTCATTAGGATGGAAACTTTACACAATGATTACAAAATTTGTCAAATTTTTAAATACATTTTAATTTAACAAAAATGAGCTTTCCTAAATAAACTATGCATTATTATAAGCTGTTCCCCTTCAGGAACTCGAGCTGCGTCGAAACGCTACGGAAACGCCTTCAGCGTGACCACGCTCTGAATCACATGTGTAATCAGTCCAATGGATGGGCGAGACATCACGGGCGGGGTGACGTAACGATCAGGAAGCTTAAAAGCATGTGTGGTGGAACTGGCGTCAGCTTTCTGTCATTCAGCAAGCACTCTGTGTGTGTGTCAGTCGCTATCTGTTTGCGAGTCTTATTTAGTGTTGTTTGTCCACTTATAATATAATTATAATTATGTCAAAGCTTCAGTCAAAAGAAGCATTTGGGCGAGCAGGCAGCGTTCAGTTTGTGTGTTGTCTGTTTGGGAGCAAAGCACGCAGAGTCAGCTTTCGAGGGATTGCGAGCGTTTTGTTACTGCCTTGCTTCGCTCTCAGAGGGTTCTCTTTGAGGAGGGAGCCTTCACTAGCGTTTCTCGCGGTGCCGGCCCCGCTTTCGCCGAGGCGGAGCGGTGGCTGTGCTCTTGGGTTTCGCATATGGATCCGGTGGAGGGAATGTAGACGGGCGGGTCCCTATCTTCTTCCTTAACCACCAGATCCGGCACCGTTCTCGGGGTTTCGGAAGCCCGCGCTGCAGTCCTTCCCCCCGGGGAGAGGGTGCGATGCTCCGCCTGTCTTTTTCCGAGGAGATTGATGCGGAGGGCGTCGATGAGCTCACCAGTTGCACAAGCATCAGTGACACAAGCATATTATGCCTAATATTATAATGAGCAGCATTAATGGGGAGAGGAGCTCACGCAGTCGGCTCTCGGGGGGCTGATTGTGCTTTTCCCGCTGTTAAGCGCTCCACTCTTGCTGGGCACGCTCCGAGGAGTGTGTCCGTGCCTGTGATCTTGCGATTCCGGTCCCGCTGCTGCTGAGGCATGGCGGCGACTAAGATCGCAGGGATCGCACGTGATCTGGTGGACGGGTT
>NW_015549599.1:350227-350743 GCF_001515605.1 Sinocyclocheilus anshuiensis | reverse complement strand
GTGACCACGCTCTGAATCACATGTGTAATCAGTCCAATGGATGGGCGAGACGTCACGGGCGGGGTGACGTAACGATCAGGAAGCTTAAAAGCACGTGCGTTGGAACTGGCGTCAGCTTTCTGTCATTCAGCAAGCACTCTGTGTGTGTGTCAGTCCCTATCTGTTTGCGAGTCTTATTTAGTGTTGTTTGTCCACTTATAATATAATTATAATTATGTCAAAGCTTCAGTCAAAAGAAGCATTTGGGCGAGCAGGCAGCGTTCAGTTTGTGTGTTGGAGCAAAGCGAGCAAAGCACGCAGAGTCAGCTTTCGAGGGATTGCGAGCGTTTTGTTACTGCCTTGCTTAGGGTTCTCTGGGTTCTCTTTGAGGAGGGAGCCTTCACTAGCGTTTCTCGCGGTGCCGGACCCGCTTTCGCCGAGGCGGAGCGGCAGCTGTGCTCGTGGGTTTCGAATATGGATCCGGTGGAGGGAATGTAGACGGGCGCGTCCCTATCTACTTCCTTAACCACCCGATCC
>NW_015549599.1:349045-350149 GCF_001515605.1 Sinocyclocheilus anshuiensis | reverse complement strand
GCTGTTAAGCGCTCCGCTCTCGCCGGGCACGCTCCGAGGAGTGTGTCCGTGCCTGTGATCTTGCGATTCCGGTCCCGCTGCTGCTGAGGCATGGCGGCGACTAAGATCGCAGGGATCGCACGTGATCTGGTGGACGGGTTGGAGACGGCTCTTCCTATCTCCACCCGCATTCCCTAGGTCTAGAGTTCGTTCTCGAGACTCGGAAGCCCGTGCTGCGGTTTCTTCCCCCTCTGAGTGAGAGCTCGCTGCTGCAGCTATTTTTCTCAGAGGATATTGATATTGTTTGTGTGACCAAGCGGCTCGCGCGCTGACGAGGCAACACGTGTATTACATAATTTTCCATTTTTGATGTGAGTCTTGGTTGTTTGGTTGCATTTAATTCTGAGGAATTAAATGAGGTATTTATCTGACTATGAGAAGTTAGATATATCATTTTCGATTTTTGAAATGAATCTTATCACACCAGACCGTGTTTACTCATCTGGTTGTTTGATTGCATTTGATTCTGAGGAATAAAATGAAGTATTTGTCTGACTATGAGAAGTTAGATATACAGTGGCTCTTGGGATAAAAATTTCTCGAGTAAGAGCACGTGTTTACCTCTCTTCCTCTGAGGAGGTTGAGGTTCATTTTCAGTTTTTGATGTGAATCTTACCACACCAGACCGTGTTTACTCGTCTGGTTGTTTGGTTGCATTTAATTCTGAGGAAATAAATCAAGTATTTATCTGACTATGAGAAGTTAGATCTATCATTTTCGATTTTTGATATGAATCTTATCACACCAGACTGTGTTTACTCGTCTGGTTGTTTGATTGCATTTAATTCTGAGGAATAAAATGAAGTATTTATCTGACAATGAAAGAGCAAACAAGTCGTGTCTCAGATCAAGTCCGAGGACTGTTTTGGCACGATTGATCTTATCTATCTAAAAGATGCACATGTCTCCATCCTTCCTCATCACAGGAAGTTCCTGAGGTTTGCTTTTGGGGGCAAAAGCATACCAACACAGAGTTCTTCCTTTGGCCTTGCACTCTCACCCCACACTTTCACGACTCCACCACATCGACGATTGGTTGATATTAGCTCATTCAGAGCAGGTAGC
>NW_015549599.1:347856-348771 GCF_001515605.1 Sinocyclocheilus anshuiensis | reverse complement strand
GACGCTTATTTCCATGTTTCCATCCTCCCTCAACACTGGAAGTTCCTGAGGTTTGCTTTCGGGGGCGAAGCATAGCAATATCGAGTTCTTCCCTTCGGCCTGTCACTCTCACCCCGCACTTTCACGAAGTGTGTGGATGCTGCTCTGGCTCCTCCGCGATTCCAGGGTATCCGCATACTCAACAACATCGACGATTGGTTGATATTAGCTCATTCAGAGCAGGTAGCGGTTCGGCATTGAGATGTCGTTCTTGCTCACATGAAAGAGATGGGGTTAAGACTAAACACCAAGAAAAGTGTGCTTTCTCCAGCTCAGAGGACCACTTATTTGGGCGTGGTGTGGGATTCGACCACGATGCAGGCATGTCTGTCCCCTGCTCGGATCAAGTCAATCCTCACTGCAGTCAAGAGAGTGAGAGAAGGCCAGTCACTCACTGTCAAGCATTTTCAGAGATTGCTGGGGCTGATGGCAGCTGCGTCCAACGTGACACCTTTTGGCCTGCTGTACATGAGACCCCTATAGTGGTGGCTCAAGACAAAGGGGTTCTCCCCAAGGGGAAACCCGCTTCACATGCTCAAGGTCACGCGGAGGTGCCTATGTGCCTTAGACATGTGGAAGAAACCTTGGTTCTTGTCTCAGGGCCCGGTGCTGGGAGCTCCTTGTCGCCGTGTAATGTTAGCCGGTTGGGGTGCGGTCATGAGTGGCCACCCTGCCCGCGGTCTGTCAACCCCCGATCGCTCTGCTCCTGGGAGTTCTGGAGAGAGTACGCCGGGACGCAGCCCGTCTGTTGTTAGTAGCCCCGTTCTGGCCGGGCCAAGTATGGTTCTCGGACCTGATTTCCTTTCTCGAAGGCTCTCCATGGAAGATCCCCATCAGGAGGGACCTCCTCTCACAGGCGGAGGGCACGATCTTTCA
>NW_015549599.1:341876-347805 GCF_001515605.1 Sinocyclocheilus anshuiensis | reverse complement strand
GAGGTTGTTGAGACCATCCTCCAATCCAGAGCTCCCTCAACGAGGAAACTGTATGCCTTGAAGTGGAAACTTTTCACTTCTTGGTGCGGGAACCGCCAGCTCGACCCAGCTAACTGCCCAGTTGGTGCAGTTCTGGAGTTCCTGCAGGTCTGTTTTTCTGCAGGGTTGACCCACTCCACCCTAAAAGTCTACGTGGTTGCGGCCTACCAAGCCCCTATTGCTGGCCAGTCAGTGGGCAGACACCCCCTGGTGACACGTTTCCTCCACGGTGCACTGAGGCTGAGGACTCCGGCCAGGGAAACTTATGCTAAGCGGTGGATCAGGATGCTATTCCATAGCCTTGAGTTCTCTGATCTCCCCTCTCTGTTGGGGGTCAAGACTCACTCCTTCTGAAGTCCCCGCCTACTTTGTCAGGTGCCTACCTGCTCTCTGCGCCACTCCTGACTCGCTTTAGCTGAGCTCTTCTACACTAGGCAGGGATTTGTAAATCTGGTGGCGTGGGCATTCTCGTTCCCGTAGAGTTTCGACGCAGCTCGAGTTCCTGAAGGGGAACGTCTCCAGGTTACGCATGTAACCATGGTTTCCTGAAGGGAGCGAGACACTGCATCTCAGGACCATACTTCCGGCATCCCTGTCAGTGCTTGCTTCATTCCTAGAAGCTGACGCCGGTTCCACCGCATGTGCTTTTAACCAGGTCGTTATGTCACCCCGCCCATGATGTCTCGCCCATCCATTGGACTGATTACAAATGTGATTCAGACCGTGGTCACACTGAAGGCGTTCCCTTAGCATTTCGACGCAGCATCTCGTTCCCTTCGGGGAACCATGGTTACATGCGTAACCTGGAGACGTTTTCTTCTGGGGCCTGAAATGAGGGATTTCTGTTGATAACAATAATTAAACAATATATTGCTGAATGTGTTTTTGTGTTGGTACATTGGATGATATTTAGGCCTGTCATGGATAAATAAATATGAAACTAAATCCACAAGTATGTGGCAGCAAGTCCCTGTTTTAATAAATAATAAATGACTCACTGAATCATTCAGTCAAACGATTCGCTCAAAATGTCTGTGACAAATGTCTGTGTCACATGTGTGTGTGTGTGTGTGTGTGTGTGTGTGTGTATATGTATATATATATATATTTATATATTGACTGTTTCAGAGCCCCTAAAGTGACATTTGTGCAAGAAAACCTTGTGCAATAATTGTCACAGATTAGCTAAACTTGGAATAATAAAATAATAATAACAGTAATAATAATAACTTATTATTAATACATACTACATAACTAACAATTAAGAACAACAACTTAAATATTCATTATTAATAATAGCTTTTATTTTTAATTATTAATAATACAAAATAATAATTATAATATATACTATTATAATATATTACATAATATATTATTATTAATATTATTTTAAAATAATAAGAAAAACTACTTTTTAGTATTAATTATTATTAAAACAATGTTTTAATAAATTATTATATTGACATTAGATATAAATTGTTATCATTAATTGTTATAGTTAATCATTAATTAAATTATTATTATTAAATGCTAACTATTTATTAATAATTATTCAATTTAATTATTTAAAGAATTAAATCAGTTAATATTACAACAATTGCATATTCTTCTCTTGTCATATTCACTTTAAACATGTCTTACAAAATGCCAAATGACCAGAAATAAAAATGAAATAGCCTAGCATTTCAGAAACTATGACACTGCTGTGCTTGTGTAGCGATACAGTTGTCTCTTTGTATCCTTAGTGAGTGAACCTGATGTCCTTTTTGCCCCAGCTGATTCTCTACAGTCTCTTTATGGACAGAAATACAAAAACACGTTTCTGTGTCAGCATAAACAAACGCTATAAAGCAAGCATTAGCACCAGAAGAGGCTCAGATAATGCAGCAAAGACAAAGTTGGAGGCTGATGTAAAATCAATCCAAGTTAAATCTCTCAGACCTAGAGAACAATGATCAATAACAACAACCGGGAAAAAAAAGAGCAGAATAAAGAGGTTGTCGTGAGTAAGGATGGAGGAAGTGAGTTGTGTCTTCTCTTACGCTACGTGCCCATTGAGTTTCCACACAGGAACAAACACAAACTGAAACTGTAAAGAAATATACACGCAAATCTTTTAATTTAAATATGCAAATACATCAATACACTCAAGTTTGTCATCTCGTCACAAGTTTTTTGATCCACAAATGCCTAACTGTATATAAATTACATCAACATCATCTAAAAGCAACGTGTACAGCTCTTTCATGGGAGCAATGTAAACGTTTCTAGCACTGAAACTATAATCTCAAAAACTTCTTTGTTGATGATGAATTTCTTCATATGCTCTCCATTAAATAATGTGCCAGAAATGCAATCTCTCAGTGTGAAACACAGACCGGAGAAAAAAAAAAAAAAACTTTTAACATTTAGATACGCATAAGTAATTCAGCCAATCGAACAAATCAGAAATGGTATAACCCTTTCAGAAATAATGTTCCATAGCAAAAAAGGAAATAATTTATGATCTATTGTGACTAACATCCAGATTCATATTAACAATTTTAGGTTAAAATACAATTACCACTCATTTTAAATAAAATATTTTTTTTATTAAAAACAAATAATATAAATAAAATGTTATAGTGATTTTATAGTAAAATATTAAACAAAATATACATACTGCTATTTATGCACATTTTTTGCCAAAATAATTCCTCTCTTTTGTCATATATAATTTATTCAGGTGCCTTGGGTAAAAGCATTTCCTAAATACTTATTTTTATTGAATGTTAACATTTGTTTTGGCAGTGTGAAAGAATGAAAAACAAACAAAATATGACTCTATATCTTAAGAAAACTGATGGTAGTGAAATGCATCCAGCAGGCAGCTGTGATTCAGCTTTGGGAATCAGCACTGCTGTTCTCTTAAGGTCAGTGGAATCAGTGACTGTAAGCTCACAGCGCTGAACTCTCTCAAGCGGCAGCTGGAAAACACTCAACAGACTGCGAATCACAGCACTTCCATTCAAACGCCAATACAAAAGCAGCCAAACACAATTCAGGGTGGAAAAGCTGAAGGTTGATAAGATTAGTCTGTGTTCCACTTCACTCTTTTGTAACGTATACTTGCCACTCTATGGTTCAAAGTCGAGACGTCTCATTTCGATGTTAAAAGTAATTTTACATGAAATCATATTAAATGCCAGTAAAGTGTCTACCTTAATTTTCCAAATAACATATGGGGAAATTAAAATAAAATATGGGGAAAATAATGTTCCATCTTCTTTCAGTGTAGCATATACTGTATTTAAGTAAAAATAAAATAATAATAATAATAATAATACTTATTCTGACCTGTACATATTAAAATATATCAAAGGAAAAGTGATCATACTAAATTTTATTATATGTTATATGATTAAAACTTCTTGCTGTCAAATGGGAAAAACCTAGTGGTTTGAAGCAGGGCCGTCCTTAGGGGGGTGCAACTGTTGCGGTCACACGTCAGCTAAGGACGGTCCTGGTTTGAAGGATAGTGGCAAAGCTTGGTGTGTATAAATTATTATTATTGTCCCATGATGACAAATCAGAGTTTCCAAAGGTTTTCATTGCAGGTCAACTTTTACCTAGTTTTATAAGAGGGTGGGTAGGCAGATAAGTAAGTAAGTAAATAAATAAATAAATAGCATATTTATGGAGAGTTAAACAAATATACATATACACACATATATATATATATATACATATACACACATATATATATATATATATATATATATACATATACACATTATATATATATATACATATACACATTGTATATATATATATATAGAGAGAGAGAGAGAGAGAGGATTTAAACAAACAAACTAACAAATAAATAATGCATTTTCCACAAATCCATTACCAAAGACAAAGGTGCCACATTTTTAATGAAGTAACCATAGTAACTGGTATTTTTGTGGAAACTATGGTTACTATAATCAATGATTGTAAGGCTTTAGTCTCATGGGTAGAAAGCACTAAATTTTCAAAGTATCTTCCGTACTGCAGGATACTGCAGACAACAGAACTACACAGAACAACACTCAATTATACATCTATTAATTAGAAAGTATGTAACAAGCTTAAATATTTACCATCAGCTTTATCAGCTGTAAGAAAACAACACGCCAACCTACATTCAGCAGACTGAGGCTTATTAATGAAGACGGATAACATGAGGAGAAGACAGAATGAAAGGGGAGTGCTGGCGCTGCGTGTTTTCGCTGGAGGAGGGAGTGGAGAGGAAGCCATGCAGATCAATGCCACCTGAGAGCTGTGTGAAGCTGCCGGAGCACTCCTGCTCGCCCACTCCACGGCCTCTGGAGTCTCTGCTCAATTCATTCACACGACCCTGCAGGACAGAGCTCAATATCGCCACTGCCAAGTATCGCTGGCACCGCGGATGCGTTTTGTCTCCGGTGCGTGCTTCATTCAGTTAATTATGCTCCAGCAGCTTTGTTGACGTGCCGTTTATTGTAATGGGTGTGAACGGAGGTTAAAATGGACAATCTATTAGTCTAGCAGTTGACAGCTAATGCATTCCACTTGTGGCCGTTCCTTAAACTCAACATAAAAACATCCTATTGTCACTTGTAATACACCTTCATAGTCTTAAAAATAATAAGAATAATAATAAAAAAATAGAAGTGTTGCCCTGGCAACTAACTGAAATAAAATATTTCTAAAATTTCTAAAACTAAAACTGAAATAAATATACATTAAGGCTAAATAGCAATAGAAAGTAAATAAATAGAAACAGAAAAAACGAATAAAAATGACAAAAGCACATAACTAAAATAACAGAACTTAAACTAAAAATTAAGCATAGACCATTTATCTTGTTTCAAATGTTTATTTTGTCATCATTTGCTATATCCAGCAAAGTAAACCAAAATATTGAAGGGTGATTCTCAAAAATCTGTATTTTCTGCAAGCTTTTTTCAAGAAAAATGTAGATGTCTTTCCAAAAGGGACACTTAGAAATTCCAAAAGGACACCAAATAACCAATTGATATAAGGAGCCCATATAAGCACACATGAAAGAAAAAAAAATTATTAAAAAAAAAATTCAGAATTGTATAGTATGTGTACAGTGCAACAGCAAAGAGCTTTTTTATATTTTAGAGACCTGCTGACTGCATATATCTACTACAGTACACGGATCCATTCAGTATAACTAAACACAGCAACATAAACATGACAAATCAAAACATTCGTGAATGTGTGGAAACAACGTGAATGTACGGAAATGTCTGTGCCTGTGCATAAATACAATGTGCGATCAGTGCATCAAGAGCACTCATACGCGCATTAATATAACGGACTCACGTGTGCTTACTGTACTTGATTGCAATCTTCATCCATCAAAACTTTACTAGCGAGACTGGTTATCCAGTCGAGAAAACATAGTTTGCATCTCATCTGGCCATACAGCGGTGGGATGTGTTGACAATCCGTTCAGTCTGTACTTCACACAGCGCGCATGACGTGTGCGAGCTCGCACTCTTCAGAGACAATCACAGTGAGCGTTGACAGCCCTAATATATATATATATATATATATATATATATATATATATATATATTGTGCTGAGCATTCTGAGTGCACTTCAGCATCGCCCTGTAATTACTTCTCATCATTCAATCAGTAGCCAGGAGCAGATGCTGATTGGCCACACCTGTGCGTCATTAAGATAATATAAGCAGAGCAAGAGAAGTAAAGTGTGAGCTAGTTCTCCACTAGCTCTTAGCCGGATCTGTTTACTACGTTGTTATGATTTGATCTGAACGAAAACAGCATATCCGTGTGACGCAGCTGACACAGAACAGCCTCTCCAAAATGTACAAAAACCAACAGGGGGATG
>NW_015549599.1:334810-341853 GCF_001515605.1 Sinocyclocheilus anshuiensis | reverse complement strand
CTGTACTTCACACAGCGCGACGTGTGAGGGCTCGCGCTCTTCAGAGACAATCACAGAATATGACGGAGCTCGTGTTTTAAAGCAAAACACAGTGGAATGAATAATTCACTGAAAATGCTACGCGAGTCTGTTCTCTCAGCAATCTCTGATGTAATCAGCTTGGTTTCCTTTATATTAGCGGCAGATATTCTCCAAAATGGCACCAGGGTGATGCAGAGGAGACGAATTGTTGAATAAAGTTTTTTTTTTCTTTCTTTTGCGCACAAAAAGTATTCTCGTAGCTTCGTATAATTGCGGATGAACCACAGATGTCACATGGATTATTTTACAGATCTCCTGGCTACGTTTCTGGACTTGGGAACATTTCAGTTGTATTGCTGTCTATGTAGGGTCAGACAGCTCTCAGATTCCACCAAAAATATCTTAATTTGTGTTCTGAAGATGAACGAAGGTTTTACGGGTTTGAAACGACATGAGGGTGAGTAATTAATGACAGAATTTTTGGGTGAACTAACTCTTTAAATACTTATGGCCCTATTTTAACGCTCATGGTCTAAAGTGCATGGCGCAGGTGCACTCAGGGCGTGTCCGAATCCACTTTTGCTAGTTTAACGACAGGAAAACTGTCGGCACGCCCAGGCATATGGTCTAAACGGGTTGTCCCTATTCTCTTAATGAGTAATTGGATCATTGGACTGAAAACTTTCCCGGAATTTAGCGGCTTAAAATGATCTGATCGCAAACAGAGAAGCAAAATTGGGTTAAATGGTTAGAATAGAAATTGTGCTTCAGTAATTTAGCTTTAATTGCGTTAAATTATTTTAACACATTGTCCCTATTCTCTTAATGAGTAATGGGTGTTTTTTGGGTGTAACGTGCAATAAACCAATCAGAGTCTCATCTCCCATCCCCTTTAAAAGCCAGTTGTGCTCGCGCCATGGTGGGTTCGCTGTTTACATGGCGGAATGTAATTTTTCATTTTTAAAAATGTTTGTGTGCTGCTGCACGGCCCTGTGTGTGTAATAAGCAAAGTGTGCGTGCGTTGTGCACCCGCCTATAGGTGCATATCACTAACGCGCTTTTTAAATAACAAAGAAAAATATTGCGCCAGACTTTAGACCAGGTTTGACTTGGTCTATGGCACAGTCTATTTTCAGTTCCTCAAAATAACAATGCGCCAAAAATGTGCCTGAACACACCTCTTTTTTTTTCTTTTTTTTTAGACCAGCATGCCCATGGGTGCACAAATGGGCGCAAATGCATTTGCTACTTAAACAACGCGGCGCAGGACGGGAAAATGAGAACTGCGTCGGGCTGAAACTAGCAAAAACACTTGCGCCGGGTGTATGATAGGGCCCTTAGACTTAAACGACTAGGCCTATTTATTTTCAAACTTTTTTTACATTTTAATCTGGACTACAACATTCCCATGTTTTGTTTGAAAATGTTTTGATTCTTTATTCGGTCACAGTCACACTTTACAATAAGGCTCCATTATTTAACATTGGTTTATTAGTTAACATAAACTGCTAATAATAATAAAAAAAAATTCTAAAACATCTATTAATCTTAGTTAATTTCAACATTTAATAACATGTTATTAAACTCAAAAGTTGTAACCGTATTATTTAATGGACCCGGGCTAACATGAAAAGCTGTAGTATTATTATTATTATTATTATTATTATTTATTTATTTTTTTTACAAAGAATAATAACTTCTGTAACAAATGTAGCTATTGCTCATAGTTAATGTCAATGCATTAATTAAGCTTGCATAATGAGACCTTATTGTAAGTTATTTTTACTTTATACATTTTTGTGTATTGCTTTATTGTATTTAAATGTCCTGTTATTTATGCTAGATTAAAAAGTTATCAAATCTGTTATATTATGGCATCACTTTTTTTCAGTTTTCAATATCGGGATAATGCCATATACCATGATAAAAACATGAACATTTTATACCGTCAGATGCCTAAAATGCTATAGACCTATATGTGACAGTGTAGATATTAACTAAAACTGAAACGATTTAAAACAATATATAAAAATTTAACTAATTGAAGTAAGTACTAAAATTACTAAAACTGAATCTAAAATTAAAATAGGCTACAATAAGATAACCCATTTTTTTAGAAAAAAAAAAAACAGTGGAAATAAAAAAGCTAATTCAAAATGTTAACAAATGATTTTATAGTACATAAATAATACTAAAATAACAATGATTTGCAAACAATCACAATTGAATAATTTACCCCACCTCCAAAATGATATCACCATCTCCTCCCCTTCCACTTTTTAAACTTTTCACTAATTGAAATTAAGCTAAAAATAAAATAAATTATAAATATCAGATTAACATTAAAGGTTATATGTTAAAATTTTTACAACTAACTGAAATGGAATAAGCTCAAGTACTAAAATGACTAAAACTAAAATAAAAAAGCAATATTAAAATTATATATATATTTTTTTATAAAAATAGAAATATGAAACCACAAAAACACGTAAAAAAATACAAATAATAAACAAAATATAACAATAAAAATGACAAAAAAACACATTATGAAATTACTAAAACTTAAAATTAAAAACTGAAAAAAAAAGTAAATAAAAACGAAAGCTAATTCAAAATATTAAGTACTACAATAGCAATAATAATACTACTACTAATAATAATAGTAATAACTTGCTCCACATCTAGAAATGACATCACTAACCCCTCTCCTTCCATGCTTTATTATCTAGCCATTTACACAAAATGGGAAATATTTCACATTTAGAATAATTAGAAATAATGTCATTTGCATTTCATAATTCACAGTCTAGGCAATATTTTCCTCATTTACCGGTTTGTTCATGTGCACAAAATCCCTACAAACATACACAACTGCTAAAACATTTCCTATATGAATCCATATTTTTTGTATTAATGCATATGTTTTCACACTAGGAGACACTTAAACTGACAGCATGAATTTATTATGAAGATGGGATGGATGAATGATGCAACTCGCATGCAACACTAGATGTTCACACGGTATGGAAGCGCCTATATTTGCTCGTGATGATGCGGTCAGTCATTATTAAGCCCAGAAAAAAAAAAAAGTAAATAAAATGGCAAATCATACAATATTGATATTCAAAATACGATCTCTGCACTTTCTTTGACACAATCTGTCACGGGAGCCACATCAGGGCCGCTGCGTCATTAGCAATATGGCTTTCTGCTGTTCAGAAAGTAAAGCAGGCTAGAGTTTTTTTCCAAAAAAACAATCCACAATGAATAAATATCTGGCTGCAACACACTTTTATTCTGGAGAGGCAGAGGCCGAGAGACGTGACACACATACTGCTCCATACGGCCATTACATCATTGTCAATCACATGGCCCACGCAGGCAAGTTAGTCCTGACCTTGCTGATGAATATGAGAAAAATGACTGAACTTATAGGGTTTGATAGATGATTGAAGGGACACATCATTAATCCGGTCCTCGACTCGTGCCAATGCAGTTTAGCATGGGTCGTGGTCGCCTGAGGGAAGCACTGAAAGGCTATATTCAAATTTTACAGCATGGGTAATTTTCCTTAGAACAACATTAGTCAGGACCTGCTGCTTGGAAATTGGAAAATCTTGGAAACTATGGACATCCGCTCACGCTGAACTTCAGAACAAGGGTGAATTTTATGAGTTGTCCTGAACGCACAATTCCAGCTAATGACTACAAACACACAACATGGTAATTAGATTAAATTACTCCTGGGAAATTCCTTCATGATGCATGTAAGTAGGTTTGGTGGCGATAAAATAGACACTTTAGTTAATTTAACTTTTTCACTTCTCAACAAAGACAAAAAGCATATGATGTGCATTAGGCCTCAACAATATTAGCAATAATACAATATACAACAATATTAAACATGACTACATCTAATTGCAAAAAAAAAAGTTTCCCCAATAAAAACTACGACATTCAAGTGCTCCCATCTCTTAAACGCAATCATTTTGACATGAAGACAACGTAAGGTCTGGTGTCTATGGGGGTCTAAAAGTCCAACAGCAGGAAAGCAGCTCTGAAAGGCTCCATGTTCGAAGGCCACGATAAAAACAAGGACCTTCAAAGTCTATGACCCTCCCAAAAGTGGGGAATAGCGGGAAGGTTGAGTGGCAGAGGAAAGCAGAGACGTTGCATCTTTCATGAGATCCAGTAATCCAGGTCAAACCAGATTGACTTCCGCTGGCAATCCCTCCTAATCAAAAATCACATTGGACTGCAACCATCTGGGTTCAGCTCCCAGCGCTTTCGTTCAGATGAACTCAATACAAAGGAACATTGCATTCACTTGTTGAAATAAAAACACCTGTGCACATATCTACTGAACTGCAATTGCACTTTTTCCTGCAAGCCGACAGAATCCAAATTGAGCATTTTTACACCTGTGGTTCGTTCTGAAAAGTGCATGTCTTTATTTTGCACATTATCAACATTTATTTCTAATTTAGAGCCCTATCATTTTTTTTTTATTTATTTATTTTTCCCCCTTCTGTTTTAATTTTCATTAATTTATTGATTTATTTATTTATTCCATTTTTTTCTGGATTCTGTTTTAAGGGTTAAATTAAATTTTGGTAATCAAAGCATGTCTAATTAACCAAAATCACGCAACTTATACAACAATTTATTTAAAGTTCATCACAAATTAAATTTTTAGGACCCTATGAAATCTGTTTTATTTATTTATTTATTCACAAATTCTGCTTTATTTTCCCCCAAAATCTGTGTTTTCAGTTTTAATGGCTTAATTACATTTTAATAATCAAAAGGCATGTCTAATAATTGTTTTGTTTTGTTCTGCACCGTGGATTATAAATTATAAAGCCCTACTAACCATGCAAAAAGTAAAAAGTTTCTTTTAGCACAGAGCCTGAGAAATACACATGAGAAGCATGAAACTACTGTTATAAAACTGCAACTCACAACAAAAGTTCAGCATGTCTAAGAGTGTTTCATGCCGGACTGCTCTCTGAACTTCAGACTAGAAAGACACAACTTTAGTCTTCTAAGACTTTCAGATGGTGAAACATGAAGTAAAGACTGACCACAAGCACAGCTACACGATAACTATTACAAATCCATTTTCATTTTGAATTTAGTTAAAAGTTTAGTAATTGTGTTGTGTTTGTCATTTTTAGTAGCTTTTTTATTGTGTGTGTGTATATATATATATCTATTTATTCATTTTACTAAGTGCAGTTTTAGAAATGATGCCTTTGCAACTAGCTGAAATAACTTTTTAATATTTTATTTTATTTCAGTGAACATTTATTATATTTCAAGTAACAGACTTTTTTTTATTTTTTTAAGGCTTTAATTTTAGTTTCAGTTTTAGCTATAATAAACCTGGTTTGGAATGACATGAGTGAGTAATTGGTGACAGACTTTTTATTTCCCTCCCATTAATTATTCTTACTTCTTGTTTTTGATACATTTATGATGCTTAATTTAAGGTTCATCCAAACCTCTTACAATCCAGCACAGAGTACAGCAAACATGTCCAGTACAGTTTTAACACTTCAACAGCAACAGTCTCCTCTGATCTCACAAAGATATTCATCAGCTCATTCGCATATCAGCCTCAGCGGGATGTTTTTGCCTAAAATCACATTTGCATAATGAATTAAGGTTTTCCCATTTACTTAGTTATTTTTCTTGTTAACCTCTCATTAACCTTTTTATTAACAGTCTTGGCACTTGGATCACACAGAGACTTGTCCCAAATTCATCAAACAACAGGGCATAATTCTTACTCACCTCATTAAGCTGAAAACCAATGATGTTGCAAGTTCAGTCTAATGTTTTCTGGACTGATGGGAAACTGTTGGGTAAAATCGACCCCAAGTGCCTCTATTTATTTTCCCATATACACAGTGTGGAAAACATTTGGTCTTTATTGGAAATTGCAACACCAAGCATCAAAACATGGTCTGCAATCCTACAGCAGATCAGCGATAATCTATTGAGTTTTAATTAACACATGCCACTTCTACACCTAACAGTTTGCAGTTCCAGCACAGTTATATTTTGTGCAAGAATTTTTTATTTACTCAAACCTGATTTATTTATCTTCGCTCACCAAGTAGTCTCTCATCCTCACTCCATCTTCAGCACCAGCAAAATATCAAAAGCCTGCAATTCTGTTTCATCCTCGTAAGTTACGAAGTTCTGAATTTTAATGATGGCCAATTTCCAAGCTGCCTCGTCCGTAATGAACCCATCAGACGGTGGACTGTAAACGCTCCACACTATGTTATTTTGTGAGAAACAAACAGAAAACTTGAGCAAATAACTAAAAGCAACTAAATAGGGTCTAGCTCATCTATTTCAATCCTCTTTAGCCTTCAACTAAAATTCTGAATGGCTGCAATGCATGTTTCATATTGCTCTGCTTCTTTTTGAACACTTATTCAAAGTCACAAATAGATTAAAGAAATGTATGACTTACAGAAAAGTTTAAAAAGTCTTTAAGCACAAAATGACTTACAGTCTATGAAGAAATGTCAATAAAATACGGCCCATGTACTGTATTAATACAAAGGAATTTTCTGTTTAGATTTTTTTAAAGAAGTTTTACCTGCATTTTGAATTTTACACTGCATTGTGTATTGTTTTAGGGATGAAGGAAATGTCCATACATTTTATGGAAACTAATTTGTTTGTGATTCGTTTGTACTGGTTTGTGCCGTAAAAAAATTGTTTGTGCTGCTTCGGTTTTTAAGATATTAAAAAAAATATTGAATGTTCATTTTCTGAGGTCACTCAGCCCCCCACATGCTCCAAATTTACCCCAAATATTCTCGTTTGTTTGTGCTTTGTTTGTGCAGGTAATAGTTTCATTTGTGCTGCTTCGGTTTTTAAAATATTAGCACTAACGAAACATTTACCTGCACAAACCAGCACAAAAAAAGCACAAACAAACGAGACTATTTGGGGTGAATTTGGAGTATGTTGGGGGGCTGAGTGACCTCAGAATGACCTAT
>NW_015549599.1:332493-333745 GCF_001515605.1 Sinocyclocheilus anshuiensis | reverse complement strand
TATATATATATGCTCAAAATTTCATGAAAAATTGTCTTGTTTGTTTGTGATTCGTTTGTACTGGTTTGTGCCGTAAAAAAATTGTTTGTGCTGCTTCGGTTTTTAAGATATTAAAAAAAATATTGAATGTTCATTTTCTGAGGTCACTCAGCCCCCCACATGCTCCAAATTTACCCCAAATATTCTCGTTTGTTTGTGCTTTGTTTGTGCAGGTAATAGTTTCATTTGTGCTGCTTCGGTTTTTAAAATATTAGCACTAACGAAACATTTACCTGCACAAACCAGCACAAAAAAAGCACAAACAAACGAGACTATTTGGGGTGAATTTGGAGTATGTTGGGGGGCTGAGTGACCTCAGAATGACCTATAAATATTATTTTAATATCTAAAAAACCAAAGCAGCACAAACTAATTTTTTTCCAGCACAAACAGGGCACAAACGATTGAGACTATTTTGCCGACGTTTTGCGTTGGGTGGGGGGCCAACTTCACCAAGGTCCAATAAGGTGCCACAAGCAGGACCTGCTCCTCATCCTTCCTGACCTTGCACAGCGTCTGTACGAGAAGGCTCACTGGGGAAAATGCATACTTGCGCAGGCCCCGTGGCCAGCTGTGTGCCAGCGCTTCCGTGCCAAGTGTTCCCTCGGTCAGGGAGTAAAACAACTGCCAGTGAGAGGTCTCTGGAGAGGCAAACAGATCTAGCTGAGCGGCTTCTGAAACGAAACTCCAAATCATCTGGACCGTCTGGGGATGGAGTCTCCATTCTCTGGGGAGCACAGTTCGTGACAGCTCGTCGGCTGCACGGTTGTGCAGACCCGGAATGTGAATGGCACGAAGCGACCTCAGATGTTTCTGACTCCAGAGGAGGAGGTGGCGGGTGAGTTGCGACATGCGACGGGAGCATAGACCACCTTGTCGGTTGATGTACGCAACGGTCGCAGTATTATCCGTGCGGACCAGCACATGCATGCCCTGCAAGCGCCCTCTGAGACGGTTCAAGGCAAGGCGTCCTGCTAACAACTCTAGGCAGTTGATGTGCCAGTGCAGTTGGGGGCCCGTCCAAACCCCCAATACTGGATGCCCATCGTACGTGCCCCCCCCCAGCCAGTGGTGGAGGCATACGTGTAAACCACAGCATGCCTGGAGACCTGTTCCAGGGGCACTCCTGCTCGGAGAAATGCAAGGTCTGACCACGGGGTGAAGGTTTGGCGGCAGGCCAGTGTGACTTGGACCCGGTGAGTGCCACGTTGCC
>NW_015549599.1:326227-332256 GCF_001515605.1 Sinocyclocheilus anshuiensis | reverse complement strand
TTTAATAGAATTTTTTTTTTTTTTTTTTTTTTTTAGTTTAACGTGTTAAAAATATTTAACGCAATTAACACAGCATTCATTTTTTTCCTGCCGTCTTTGGCTAGTGTTACAGTAGACTATATGAACACAATCAAGCACAATAAGAAACAACAAATAAATTGATTCCATACTGGCGGTACTGCGTCTGTGAAGCAGCTTTCTGTAAACACAGGCATCACAGGCACAGGCACAGGAAAAAAAAAAAGACCACGGGGTGAAGGTTTGGCGGCAGGCCAGTGTGACTTGGACCCGGTGAGTGCCACGTTGCCACGCTCACCTCAGAACTTGGCCATGGAGCCAGTGTTGAAGCTGTTTCATATGAAGCAGCCCCAGCAGTGTGACTGCCGCCGCGGCTGCCATATGCCCCAGGAGCCTCTGAAAGTGTTTCAGTGGGACCGACGTCCTGCTCTTGAACATATTCAGGCAGTTCAACACCGACTGAGCACGTTACTTCATGAGACGTGCTGTCTGTTCGACCGAATCCAACTCCATACTGAGAAAAGAGATCCTCTGCGTTGGGGCGAGTTTGCTCTTTTCCCTGACGGCCCAAACGGCTGAGGTGCGAGAGCAGTGTTTGCACAACCAATCCTGAGACTGAGCTAGTATGAGCCAGTCGTCGAGGTAGTTGAGAATGCGAATGCTCAGGGGAACAAGGGCTGCCTCTGCCACTTTCGTGAAGACACGGGGCGACAGGGACAGCCCGGAGGGCAGGACCTTGTACTGATATGCTCGACTTTTGAACGCGAACCGCAGGAATGGTCTGTGGCGCGGATGGATCGACACATAAAACTACGCATCCTTCAGGTCGATTGCTGCAAACCAATCTTGGGGACTGACGCACCCGAAGATGTGCTTCTGCCTGAGCATCTTGAACGGTAGCTTGTGAAGGGCCCGGTTCAAGACATGCAGGTCCAAGATTGGTCATAACCCACCGCCGTTCTTAGGTACAATGAAGAAAAGCTGTAAAACCCTGTCTTCATATCGGCTGGAGGGACCGGCATTATCGTGTCCTTCGCCAGTAGGACTGCAATCTTTGCACGCAAGACAGGGGCATCTGTAGGGGCACCCGTGGCACTGAAGTGAAATGGACGCCCCTGAACTTGGGAGGACGCCGGGTGAACTGAATCGCATAGCCGAGTCTGATGGTCTGAAGGAGCCAATGAGACGGACTGGGCAGCGTTAGCCAGGCTCCCAGGTAACGCACAAGTGGGACCAACGGAACCACCAACTTACCCACAGTGGGGCAGCGAGAAGGAACGCAGGGACCCAGCCCAGGTGTCTCGTGGCCGGTCCGAAGCGGGCTCTGAGTGTGTGGCACACTTACCTGCGTTCGGGCAGGGGGTGCGTGAGTAGTACATTTGATAGCACTCTCGAACCACCCACTGCTGCCTACTGGCGAGCGAGGAGGGTGAGTGCGATTCCAGACTGGCCTGTCCACAACTCCCCATCCCCTCTGGGGACCCAGAGATTGAGAAAACTGCTCTTTTGTCGAGGTTTTGGGTATCACTGACCGTGAAGTCAGTGGTGGGAAAAAATGAAACAAAAGATTCTCCGCCCGGCCCTTCTCTGGGGAAGGGAGTGGTGCATTCACCATCTCCCGAAGAGCAACTTTCTCCATCTCTGGGTCGCCGGTCTCAGGGCCTCTTGTTCTTCCGCTTGCCACCAGGTTTGGTGGGGGCCTGGACGGGCGGGGCGGCTACCCTGTGGACGGCTCCAATTCGCAGCTTTGTTGGAGGCTGATGCGTTTGATGGCCTCGGTCTGCTTCTGTGCGGTGGAGAACTGCTGGGCAAAGTTCTTCACCGCGTCGCTGAAGAGGTCGGTCTGGGACACGGGGGCATTTAAGAACCGAGTCTTGTCGGTCTCCCTCATTTTGGACAGACAGCCAGAGATGGCGCTCCTGGACCACCATAGTGGACATCACACGACCCAGAGACCAGACAGTGAAATCAGCTCACAGACAATTTGCGGGCTATATATATATTTTTTTTAATAATTACAGTCTTGCTCGAGAACTCCGGTCTGACGCACGCGGGTTCTCGCGTTATTTCCTTATCACTTCTCGCATGTGTTTTGTTGTGAAACGTAGTTTGCGGACCAGACAGAGCTGTTGGCGATTCTTCCTATTGTGAAGTCATGCAGTGTGAAACCCCCTGCCGCCGATCCATCGTGCAATGTGAACACAGCAGCAAATGAATGCTACCCCAGATAGTCACGCAGTGTGAAAACAACGGTGATCTGACGAGTTTGAAAATCGTGCAGTGTGAACTCGGCATTAGAGATCTCTCTAAGCGAGATCCCAATTCTTTGGTCACCGACGTTACTCGGAGTGACTGACCGAAAGGGAACAAGCAGTTAGTAAATGAATAGAGTGCAAATCTAAAAGGGGCAAGTTTTTTTTGTATTTGAAGTCTAAAAAAAGTACATCCTCGCCTAAAAAAATCTTACAATTACATTATGTGACACAATACAGTATTATTTATAAAATGATAGTGTATTTGGGCATCCACCATGACACTCGCTTTGAGATATACTGCAAGCGGAGTGATACAAATGGTGAAACAGTTCCCATGGCGATACTTGCATCATTTTTATAAAATTATAGTGGGTTTGTGCGTCCGCCATGACACGCGCTGTGAGAAATACTGCAAGCAGAGTGATGCAAACAGTAAAGCGGTTCCCATAGCGATATTGGTGAATATCTCATGCTTGGAAAGACCTCTCAGCCAATCAGATTCGAGGACCAGAAATAACTGTTGTATAATATGATTTAATATAATATAGAACTTCATATAATTATAGAACTTCTATATAATATACAACTTCAAGCTGTGCAAGTTTTTTGGGTTTTTTTCCCACAGATTATAAACTATCTACTGGTTGAAGCAATTCTACCATCACATTTTATCCCACCCAGTCTGAATAGCCTCACACTAGGGCTGAAACGATTCCTCGAATACCTAGAGTAATTCGAATACAAAAATCATCGAGGCAACTTATTTGCCTCAAGGCTTCGTTTAGTCCATTTACTGTAACTACACACGGAACACAGTGTTTCCCCACGGACCATTATTACTGACGCACAACCCGATAAACGCTGGACCAGACCATAGACTGTATAAAAACAGGGACCAGACTTTAAAAAAAGCACTGGACATTTTTAAGTCCGTAAATCAATATGGTGGCTAGGTATAATGTCCCTACGTTTGCTATGTTTTGTGAAAGACTAAACGCCATTGTGCATAAAGATACCACAGAAAGAAAGTTAGTCAATATCACATGAAGAGTGCCAGTTTTCACCTCTAAAATCAGTATGATTACAAATGTGATTTTATTCAACAGTTCAATAAACAAGAAGGTAATATTATGAGACTTACGTTTTAGACACTATATTGCCTGTTTTTGCTTTGCCAACAAAAATTCCAAACACAGCCACAGCGTTGTTTTGCGTCTCTGTGCAACATGACGGCGTTTCGTTCCTGAATGAATCAACCATTTAAATTATTTGTTTCAATCGCAATGACTCACTTCTTAAAAGTGACTTGCTGCCACCTGCTGGTGGTTTTTTCGTTTTTAAAATAATTTTAAATATCAGTATTCAATGTTTTATGTTTAAAATAACAAAATATTATTTATGCATTTGTAACTGCAGATTAAATGCATTCATGTCCCTCTGTGTTTCTTCTGTGTTTCCTCTGCATTGTAAAGATGAATTTTGATACTGAAATCATTTGTTTGGTAACAGCCCAAATGTCTTTTATTCTAATTGACTGATTAAATGTAAGAATTTGACTCAAAAGATGATGCTGATTTTAGAAAAAAAAAAGGCTTCATAAAGGTAAAAATGCCCATAAAATTTAAAAATAAATTTAAACTTATTGGAACAGATTAATTTCTATCACTGCTGTGAACTGACCCGCACAAAGAACATGAATCAAAAACAAGTTTTACACACACACACACACACACACACACACACACACACACACACACACACACACACACACACACACACACGTACGTGTCATGTTTGAGCTTTAGTTAGGCTGAAACTTAAAAGTTAAGTTGCACGACATAAATGCAATGTTTAGGCATTATTATTATTTTTATTACTATTATTTTTATGTATGCCTTAGTTTTAGTTTGTATTGTTTACCTTTTTTAAAGTAATGTGAAATTGATTTTTGTATTTTTATTTTTGTATTTTATTTTTTTATTGATATATTTGTATTTGCATTTTGAATACAATTTGGCAATTCAATACATTAAATGGGTTTAGTTTTCACGGTTATTAGCACTTTTAGCAATAAAAATTTTAATTTTTCTAAAAAGAAAACAAATTAGTTGTTTATTTTAAGAGATCTATCTTATTATCTCTTGTTTATTTAGTATTGCACTTTAATAAAGAAAGATGACTTCTTATCCGATTACTCGATTAATCGATGGAATAATCTGTAGAATACGCTATTACTAAAATAATCGATAGCTACAGCCCTACCTCACACACACACACACAATCACAATCATATATTACGCTCACACTCTTGGAAACCTCCTGACATTTTTGTGTTTATATACACTTCTTTTCAGGGTCAGCAGCTGGTTTTTAGAGAGCTTGTAAACTGAAAATCCAGGGGGCCATGTTCCTGATAGCTGCCAGAGCTCTGCATGTTATAAATAGTTGAATTTCAGAAGCACATAATTTGATTCATGACATTCCTTGAGAGGCCATTTATGGTGTGAGAAAGGTACGGGCCGGACCGGAGAACTCTCGCTTTGAAGTCTGCACAGATAGCAAATTAATTCCATATGATACAAAATCCATCCCATGCCCTCAAGTCTTGACCATTTTAGGCCATGACTGCCAGAGCAAGAACCTCTGAGAGCTCTGCAACGCTGCTTGATTAGTGTTTAGCAGAACTACTGTTAAAAACCATGGAAAGTGCAGCACAGAGTTAAGTCAATAAAATAGAGGGATCTGAGACATATTTAGAGACATACCTGTAAGCACCCACCTAGCAAACATCCAGAACACCCTACCAACCACACACAACTTCCTAGCATGGCACATCCTAGCAAGATACATTTAGCATGCTAATATTTGCTGTGGCTAGCTAGTCGAACCTTGCAATTGTGTATAATTGCGTAATCCATTAACAATGTCAGGAGCACATATAAAATCACTAATTAACTGGGTTGCTTAAAATTATCCGCATTCTGTTATGTTTGATTAATATGAACAAATTATATTTTCTGACAATGGAGAAAAAAAATGATATTGATTTAAATTAATTGATTAGTGTTTTTTTTTTTTTTGACCAATGGAATTTAACTACATCAAAGTAGTTTGCATTAATTTCAGAAAATTTTAAATCTATTTAACCTTTGTTAGCTTTAACTTTAGTACTTTAGTTTTGCTTCCACATATAAAACTGACAAAAGGTCCTCTCAAGAAAAACATTAAATAGATTTAATAAATGTTCCTTCAAAATTAATATATATATATATATATATATATATAAAATAGTGCTGTCAATCAAAATAACTAATAAAATAAAAAAACTAATGAATAAAATAACTGTCACGGTTATGTCCCGCCATAGTCAGCTCACCCTCAGCCATGATGCAGGGGGCGGAGCTCCTCTCCGCGCTCACACCGTCCACGACCTGCTCCCTCGTGGTGGGTACTGTCACCGGCTCTCGCACCTGGTCTGACGTGTCGGGCTCACTATCCGAGGCTATCCTCTTAGCCGCGGGGCTTTGCTCCGGCTCGTGGATCGTGGGCGGGAAATGGCTCTCCGTCATCGGTGGGTTCAGGCTTATGCTCCGTACCATGGTGAGATGGTGGGCTGGGCTCAGGGTCCTGAGTGGGGCTGGTGTTGTTGTCAGCGATGTCCACGGTTAGATGGGACTTGCAGGACACCAGCACCCACTCGATAAAGGTGGCGAGGCTCTCTCGGGGACCATCCCCAGACAACTGCGCTCGTGCGGT
>NW_015549599.1:319375-324732 GCF_001515605.1 Sinocyclocheilus anshuiensis | reverse complement strand
GTCGGTTATTCTGTCACGGTCACGGTGTGTGGAGGCAGGCAGGACGACGAGGACGACAAGGATTCCAATAATGATATTTAATGTAGACACAACAAGGCAGATTCAGGTAGGTGAGACACACACACTCGGGGTAACATTCACAATAACCGACCACTAAGGCTCAGACAGACAGGAACTAATATAGGGTGGATAATTAGTGGCAGACAGGTGAGCACAATGAGGGTAATTAACTAATGATTAGTATGGGCTAAACCAACAAAAGGGGAAGAAACCACAATAAACAGTCCACAGGGGCGTTACAATAACTAATTAATTGTACATGTTTCTATAATTAATCACATATTCATATATTTATTTTGATATATCAATCTTCAAATTAATGTAGAAACATCAAGATGGTATATTTTATAAATGTGTTTAATGGCATCTTTTTGCTAAGTAGCCTATTATTAATAAAGGCCAGTATCACTGATACCAATACTACTGATGTCTCTATTAAATGTATTTTCCCTCAATTTTAGCCATTAATAACAGCCATTCAACATTACAGTATATTTGAAAGCCATTATTTTTAACATTTAACAGGCTTTGGAAAATGGTGAATTTAAATTAATCTTCACATAAACTATATATTGTATATGCATAAACTATAAATTGAATATACGTTCATCTTTATTCAAGCTACAAAAGTGAATCAGCGAAGAGCAGTGAGTGATTTATCTTTTTCTTTTGTTCTTTGATTCACATCAATTACACAGACTGCAGCAGGTTTCACTTTAAAAGCAGTGCTGTCTCTTTAAAACCTGATGCATATGATGCGGGTCTGACACACATCTGTTTTTTTCTCAACTCTTTTTGGTCATCTAAGACTTTTTAACTCATTTAAGACTGACAAGACTTATTTAAGATTGTGTTTACAAGATCACATGGCAAAAACGGACATTTTGACAATCTTGTGTGTTTTTGTCTGCTGAAGCGTGAAAGAGATCTCAGCGCACTGTCTGAATTGGCTTTCTGTGCACAAGTCGGATGCCTGTGTTCACAGAGAGCTGCTTCACAGACGCAGTACCGAATCAACTCTTTTGCGACTTATCATGCTTGGTAGCGTGTTCATATGTAACACTGTAACGCTAGCCAAAGATGGCAGGCCAAAACAAAAAAAACAATGCTGCATTAATTGCATTAAACTTTAGTTTAACTTTAGTTTGTTTATTTGTAAATGCTAAACCGACTTCATATATCTGGTGTTTTAAAACAATAACTGAATGCCAAACTATTTGCATCCACATCTAAATCAGTTTTTTGCTCTTAAAACTGTACATTTCATATTAATACATTCAGTGCCTCTTTTAACAAAATAACACAAAATGATACATAAAAGATGTTTTCCTTGAGCAAATGGCCAAACTGAATAAACAAACTGCTGTTTGTTTGTGAGAAAGAAAGAAAGAAAGAAAGAAAGAAAGAAAGAAAGAAAGAAAGAAAGAAAGAAAGAAAGAAAACAGCTAATACTAAAATACAGGCTTGAATACAGCATCAAGTGGATTTGGGATCTGGGTGTCATTTCTGAACTATAAGGAGAACAGAAGAATGAAATACGCTCTTTTACTCTCCTTCACCCTGTGCCTGATTAAAGACAGAAAACAATGACACAAAGAAAGAGAGAAACCTTCCTGCTCCTGCTATATGAAGAGTGAAGATCAAGGAAATCTGCTCCACTATCTAACTGATTCAAAGACAAAGAACATGGGCCTGTGTTTGGAAGAATACAGACAAAAAGGTCTTTAAAGAAAAGAGAAGATAGAAGAAAGACATGATGTATGGTAACAGGGTCAGAGGTTTTTAATGCAATAAAAATGTGAAAAGACTGTAGAAATACTGTAGACACACTATTACAGGGATGGACAAACACATGATGTGTTTGGTTTTTAAACAGTCCTTCAATAAATCCTTCAAAGTACTGCATTCTTTAAGAATAAAACGTCTTTAAGAAGAAAAACATATTATTGGAAACATCATGCAATGTTCAGATGCTAGTGAAGAACCACACAAGATGTTAGACATCATCCTGAGATAATCAGCCAGGAATCCAGAGACATTAAGAAGTTAAATTGTTCACTCCATTTGATGCACCTGCTTTTCAGCTTCATGTTCCTCTGCTATTATGACTACACAAAACAATCCCCAAAACTAATGAGTCATGTAAGATGGCAGCCATGCTGGAAACGGACCTAGTTGGCTGAAGGCATCGCATGATTTCTGTAAATTTAAACCAGTCCATATGAAAGATGATTCATCAAATCATAATATATATCCTCCATTAAAAGAGAAGTTAATTGAAAATGTTTGTTCCAAACTCATACAATTGTCTTTATTCTGTGGAAGACAGAAGGAGATACAAAATGTACAACAGAAGATTAAGCCATTGTAAATGGTAAATTTAAGCCATTATTTCCTGAGGAAAAGAAAAAAACCTGCTGCATTTAAATCTAATTTACACAAACTCTATTGTCCATTTTCTTTTTCTCTTTCTTTCTTTCTTTCTTTCTTTCTTTCTTTTTTTCTTTCTTTAGGATTCAGATTTTCTTTTCATTCATTTTTTTTTTTCTGGATTGAATTGTAATGGTACATTTTTCAGTAATCCAAAAACTAATTCATTCATTTATTACAATTTTTACAATAACAGGGCCCTATTAATTTCTGGATTTACGATTTAATAATACAAATTTATTATCAAAAATGGTGGTAATTAAATAAAGGCATAAAACATTAACAATATAATTATCTTAAAATGTAATCAAATAAAAATGTAACAATTCCTGCTGCACAACAAAGCTTTACTGTTAAAATTAAAACATCAAAGAAAAAAGATAAATGATTAAAAGATAAGGTTTTAATGATTTTATGATGATGATGATTATTATTATTATTATTATTATTATTATTATTACTTTAACAAATATATTCTACTGGAAATTAGCAACATATTTTTGTCACAGTTTCTTCAGGTTGAACCTAAAGTACTTTTATTTTGACAGGTTGACCAAAATTGCCAAATTCTGTGATATTATACTATCAATTCCATTTTTATCACTTGATTCTGTGTTTTCATATGTGTTTTCTGCACTGCAGAAACCGTAGGACCCTAATTAACACTTAAATGCATCATAATTGGTCACGAGACATGTAAAAACCAATAATGTTTGATGCCATGTATTGGTGCCATTTCTGCATGAATGCAGTGGCGGCTCCAGGATTGTTTTGTTGGGGGTGTATGTATAAATTTCTCATATGCCACTGTTATTAGTGATATAACTTTAATGCCAACTGCCAAATATGACACTTACAAATTAATACAATTTATGAACGCACATAGAAAAGAGAGAAAGTAGAGATTTGTTTCTTTATTCATTATTTTATTTTATTATTTATTTTTTACACATCTATTTAGTAATTTTCTCTGACCATCAAGTGTTAGTCACTCTCAATGCCAACTGGCAGGAAAACATGGTAAATTCTAAAACATTTTTTACGATAGATAAAGTGCCGACAATTCATAGAACTATTTCCACAGTGTGGTGCAATAACCTCCCCGTGCTGAGTTGTGTCATATCATGTGTCGACGATAGCCAGAGATACAGTCAAAAGTATCAGACATTGGCAATATTAAGAGGATTTAGCATTAAGTGGATTTAGCATTTCCAATTAATGTAGGCCTGTTACATTCTTCTTATTATTAGACCTATTATTGTTAGGTTACTTCACTGTAAAATCCAATAGTCTACCTTACTTAGATTTAACTAGTTATCTTTACTTAGTTGTTATACTTACTAGGTTTTATTAAGTTCAAGGCTACTTTCAAGGCAAATGAAATAATTTACTTACTGTTTTGAGTGACACTTACTTAAAATATTCAAGTAGCCACAAAGGAACCAATGACGTTAATAAACCAGTGAGAGGACGCAGTGCACTAATATGTTGCTAATGTGCAACAAAACAACAGAAGAAGAAGAAAAGAAAAAGAGTCTTAATAGACTTTTCACTAATTTCCTCCATGTCTGCAGTTATCTTTCACTAGTTGCATTCACTCGTTTCCCAATGTCATCTTGAATGTTGAATTTTCAATACAACTGAAATATTTGAGAGAACATCACATAAGCTAACTTCATAAATTGATGTTGATTTTCCTAAAAAAAAAAAAAAATGTTTTTAACTCACCATTATAGTGATTAGCGTTCCCTTTGGTTGGGCACTTGGAACTTCATTTATGTTATTATCATTTTTTTCCTGTTATTTTTTCAGAGTTATTTGATTTCAAGGAAAGAAAAGTAATAAATAAGTTGCTTGTAGATAGTGATCTATCTTCTAATTAAAGCATTAGTGTATTTTTTTTTCATGTGTTTATTGATGAGCTTTTTCAAATTTCATTTTTCATAAATATGTTGAGATGCTTTTAATTGGGTTTATATAATCCTTAAATTGTGTGTGATAATGTGTTGAAGTCACACACAGACTTGAACATTCAGAACGTGAATCACAACAATGGTAACAATTCAATTTCATTTATTTTCATTAATTGATCATTTTATTTGCTCTTTTTGTTGTGCTACTACTGACACAAGACAGCAAATAAAATTGGCAAATAAAATCAACAACTGTAAAACAAAGCAACTGCATAATTTATTCATGCCGCAATGCACTCTGGGAGACAGTGAGTAGCTATAAGTCATGAGTAAACCTAAATGAAAGGATCAAGTACCCCCTACAGTTCATTTTTAGTTACTAGAACTCTCGTGTAAGTAAACTATACTAACTAAGCATTTGTCAGTACAACATACTATTCCTATTTCACTTTACTTCGTTTTTTCAAGGCAATCGGTTTGCATGCTTTTTTTAAGTAAGCCCAACTAATTGGATTTTACAGTGTTTTATTATTAAATTACATGAAATTATTGCCCCACAATAATTTCATAGCGCGTCACCGCATGGTGCGCGCTGTCCTCATTAAAAATGTTTTTTAATTATTTTTTTTTTTTTTAAACAGGTCTATTAATTTATACAATGAATTATAGGCCTATTATTAAAATTATTAACACTGCAGTCATCAATGAAAATTAAGAGCAGCTTTATTTCCTGCACCGATTTTCAAAAACTACCAGTTTAACGCGAAATACATTTATTCTCATGTTTTTCACTACATGGGCCACAAGAGAAATATTAAGGGAATAATTTAAGACAGTTATAAACCGTTATCAGCATATGTTGAAGTAGTTTCGTCTCTCGTTGTCTCAGAGAATATGTGCAGTTAATGCAGCATTAGAAAGCTCCGTCAGTTTTTTCTACTTTCACATTCTCTA
>NW_015549599.1:316715-318967 GCF_001515605.1 Sinocyclocheilus anshuiensis | reverse complement strand
ATCTCAGTACCCAACAAATATGATAGGTCCTGTGAGAGCTGAGTCCAAAAAGGTGAGAGAGAGGGGCACTCCCCAAAAAAAAATCTAAAACGTGCCTAAAGATCCTTGCAAACAGGGATTACACTTAGGAGAAGACGACAGATTCATATAAAAATGTTTCATTGGAGTCAAGTAAACCCTATGCAGCAATTTCCAATGAATCATTTGGTGATTAGGGTTTTTAGAAGACAATTTAAACATACCCCATACCTGGTCCGAAAATAAAACATGCATTAAGATTAATTAAGATCCTCATTAAGATCCTTAGCCCAAACAGTTGTAATAGATAAAGGTTTGTATGAATGCTCAAGAAGAAAGAGATAGATAACTGAAGCAGAGGAGGGAGATTCCTCAGAGGGAAGGATTAGTTTGCGCAAAGGGTGAATAGGCAGTTGAGAGTTCCAAGGCACCCCATATGCCCGTAGGGCCACTCTAATGCGCAAATACATAAAAAAGGAGGTGCCTGGCAGATTATATTGAGTTTTAAGATTCTGGAAGGATTTTAAACCACTATCATCATAGATATCTCCCTGCGTGTTTACTTTATTATGAGTCTATTGCGGACAATGAAATGGAGTACTGCCTGACAAAAGATTATTATTGTGGAAAATAGGCGAGTGCCTATGCCATATTGTAACTAGTTGTGAACGTCTTTCAACATCCCTCCATGTGGAGAGGAGGTGGGTTACAATGGGACCAAACCGATATTTACACTGTCTAAGTGGAACCCCCCAAAAAACAAGATGCTTCAATTCATACAGATAAAAATAGATTCCTCAATTGCCCTCCAAGACACAAAAGTGTCAGGATCAAACCAAACTGATAAAGGGCGGAGAGAAAAGGCTTGAGCGTAGAGTCTAAAATTGGGAAAAGAAAGACCTCCATGTAATCTACATCGTTGTAAGGTAGTCAGTTTAATATGAGGACGTTTCCCATCCCATATATACCGTGAAACACATGCATTAAGTTTGTTCTAGTAGCCAACCGGTGGAGAGAGAGGAATCATGGAAGAAAAGAAATGAATACATGGGAGAACATTCATTTTAATCACCGATATACTAGCCTGAAAAGAAGTGGGAAGACGAGACCAATTTTTTTTGAGACAATTTTCTGGAGGGAAGGTAAAACATCTATCCCCAAGTACTTAAAAGTTTTGAATCAATGGAATAGATATAGAAAGGGGCATGGGATACATTTTAAAATTGAGGGGAAGTAAACATGACTTACACCAATTAATTTTAAACCCAGAGAGAGATCCAAAATGGTCAAATAAATTCAACACGTGAGGAATAGAATGTGACGGCTTCTCCAAAAACAATAAGATATCATCAGCAAACAAAGAAATATGATGATGAGTATTCTGTATTATTATGGGGGAAATCATTTCAGATTGTCGGACCGCTTGAGCTAAGGGTTCCACTAAGGGCTCCAAGGATAGGGCAAATAACAGAGGAGAAAGCGGGTAACCCTGACAAGTACCTCGATGTATAAAGAATGAGTTAGAGCAAACAGAACCTGTGAGAACAGTGGCTGCTGGATTGGCGTACAGAACTTTTATCATGTTTATGAAACCCAGATGCTGTAGAATCGCCAATAAATAGTTCCATTCTAGCTGGTCGAAAGCTTTCATCGCATCTAGAGATAATACTGCGCAAGGGGAGGATGACATATTCGTTGAATAAATAATATGATATAACCTGCGTAAGTTATCCAAAGCTGAGCGAGATTTAATAAATCCTGTTTGGTCATGATGAACTAGCCTATTCATACATTTCTCTAGATGACGAGATAGTACTTTAGCATATAATTTAACATCAGTCCCTATCAAAGAAAGTGGCCGGTAGCTAGAACAGGATGTCAGATCTTTATCTTTTTTTAACAGGAGAGAAATAACAGCTATATTAATAGATGGGTGAAATGAGCCTTGAGTAACTGAAAAATTTATGATATCCAGGGGTGTGAAGTAACGAATTACAAATATTCACGTTACAGTAATTAAGTAGTTTTTATTAGTAATTGTACTTTTTTGAGTAGTTTAAAAATTGTGTACTTTTACTTTTACTTGAGTACATTTTAAGTGATGTATCGGTACTTTTACTCTGCTATTTTCCTCCGTTTGTGGTCGTTACATGCTTATTTTAAATTTATTTTTATCCATCAAGGTGACTGGATAGAGAGTAATAAGTCTCGTGACTTTCGTCAAATCAAATTGT
>NW_015549599.1:311911-316292 GCF_001515605.1 Sinocyclocheilus anshuiensis | reverse complement strand
GGATGATTGTATTGAGAATAACTTTCATCTTTTCTTCAACTGAATACTGTTTCTGTGCTGTTTTGATGTATTTTAAAGAGTTGGCAGTCAAAATTAAAACTGCTGGATGATAGATACTCTTCATTCTTTAAGACAAACAAGATAATGTGAATTACAGAATGTACAACATTTTTAAAATGTATAAATTGCGGTGTACAGCGTTTATTATGAGGAGGAAGAACCCACAGCTCAGTACTCACTACTCAATACTCATGAGTACTTTTAAATAGGCTACTCTTTTACTCTTACTCGAGTAGTTTTTTGGACAAGTACTTTTACTCTACTCACACTACATTTTTTGGAAGGTAATGGTACTTTTACTCAAGTATATTTTTTCAGTACTCTTTCCACCACTGATGATATCTAACATGAGGGGGCCTAAATCCGACCAAAGAGTAGTATACAATTCGATTGGAATACCATCTATGCCTCGGGATTTCCCCTTGTTCATAGATCGGATTGCTGACTCCAGCTCCTCAAGAGTGATTGGTTCAGCCAGGTAATCTGAATCCGAATCTGACAGCCTAGGTAAATCAAGGTTCGACAGAAAAAAATGCAAAAGAGTCAGGGTCACCATCAGCAGAAGAAGTATAGAGGTTAGAGTAAAAAGAGAGGAAGGTGATATTAATGTCTTTTGGGTCTGTCATAATGAGCCCAGATTGGGATTTCACTGCTGAAATATTAGCAGACTTTTCACTGTTGCGTATTCTTAGAGCTAAAAGATGGCTTGGTGTCACAAATCCTGTCCATGGACTTCCGTTCGATCGCCACTAGAGGTCACCCTTCACCCGTTACATTGACTCTCACACTACACAAACTGTTGCATGTCATCCAGGACTACATATCCCATCATCCATTGCACTGATTGCACACAGCTGTAACCAATCACACACTCACTATATTACCCCCACTCAGATCATTTTCAAACTGCTGAGTATTGTTTGCGTATATCGCTCTCCTAGTGGTAGCACATTACAGAGCCAGTTTCCTGCCCTAGTTTCTAGTCCTTAGTTCCTAGTCATAGTCTTGTCTTGCCTGCTTTCCCGTGTTACCTGATTATTGCCTGTTTATCTTGGATTAACCCTTTGCCTTTCTGTTTCGGACTGTGTTTGCACCTCGCCTGGATTATTGCTCATGTTATTGGATTTCCCCTCGTGTCAAGCCCTCTGGATAACATTCACTGTCGACTGACTCACGCCTTCCTTTGGACACTCTTTTGTCTTGCCTGTAATGTACCTGCTTGCCACTGTCTGACCTATGCCTGTTTTATGACCACGTCTCTGTCTAAATAAAGCCTTGCAAATGGATCCCGTTACACTTGGTCTACTCCCTTGAAAATAGTAATTCTGCCTGGATCTTTGAATCAGGAATTCTGCCTTGGATCTCAGTAATGAATTAGGTTCGGAGCTAATTGCCATGATTTTGCTGAGTGTATTGTCTGAGAAACAATTGATTATCTCTAGTCAGATTTTGGAGCTGTGATTCCAGTTCAACTATCTTTTTGTGATGTTTTTTCTGAAGGAAAGAGGCATGTTAAATTGAGTTATTCCTTATAAATCCTTTAACTGCATTCCAAAGTGTTCGCGGATCATCCACTGAACCTCGGTTAATTTCAATGAACTCAGCAAATTTATTTCTGAAAAGTTTTCATCCTGTAAAAATGTAGGGTTAAATCGCCATCTCGTGGCACGAGATGGCCGAGGGATTAAAGATAATCTGCACAAATTTCCATCATGATCTGACAGAGATAAGGAACAGATATCGGCATCACGAACAGCTGAAAGTAGAAATGAAAATATAGTCATTTCGCGAATAGGATTTATGAGTAGCAGAAAATAAAGTGAAAGACTTAGCAGAAGGATTGAATAAACGGCAACTATCCACCAATGAGGATGAGGTTACACATTGCCGAAGTTTGTCAGAACAAAAAGCTTGAGAGTGTGATTCCTTTGGTCCAGATCTGTCTAAGATATGCGACATTACATAATTCATATCTGCACCCAATACAATTTCAAAATCCGAAAATTTCAAGAGATAGATAGGCTGACAAAACAGAGAAAAAAATAGGGTCAGGAGTACAAGGGGCATAAACGAAATAAAAGAAATACAATATTCCTATTCTCCACTATTGTTTTTATATGTGTTATTCTACTGTCTGTATCACAACCTTTATCTAAAATAGTAATATTTAAAGTCCTCCGCACCAATATTAAGACACCCTTGGTTTTAGTATCCAAAGATGAGTGAGATACCACTTCATAAAACTTACTATTACACCTGTGTATATCCTCCTTTCAAATGGGATTCTTGAACCAACACTATATCCATCTTTTTTCTTCGCAAAAAATCCAGAAAACCTGTACATTTGTGAAGGCCATTTAGGCCATTAATATTACAACTCATAATATTAAGGACAGTCATAGGTATCAAACAGATTTACTGCATAATAAGACAAAATATGTTTGAAAATAAAACCAGTTGAGTCTACCATTAAACCACCCCCCACCCTTCCCTTACCGTCACTATTCAAAAAAACATAAACACATTCCCATGAACTATGGCAAATCAATCCAAGAACAAACCTTGATATGCCAGCCCCCCTTAATATGATCCGTGGCGTCAACAAAAACCTGCACATTACTGAAGCACCAACATTGGCCCCATAGTCACATATTGACTAGGTAGTATCTCTATATAAAAAAAGAGAGAGAAATAAAAATAAAACAAATAAAATAACATGCATGAAGCAATAAAAAGCAATAAATCTGATAAATTCTACAAACTGACAATGCCATAATCTGTAAGCGATACTGTATGCACAATGAAAGCTTCTAGTAACTATGAATTAAGAAGTTAACATTAAAGTGAACAGTGAAAGACACAGTCGCCTAACCATTTAGAGCATCTCTTCTCCGATTAGACAGCAAATGTCCAACTGAAGTTCACTGAGAGTTGGTGGATGAATGGGATCTGAGAAAAACTCTTGCTTCTTCTGGGGAATATAGCATTTTAGGTTCACCTTGATTGAGAATGACCTTCAGTCTTGCAGGATAAAGAAGAACATTCTGGATGCCAGCTTCTCTCATTTCCTTCCTAACTGGCGCAAATGCACTTCTTCTTTTTGCGGTGACCGGAGAACAATCTGGAAAGAAAGACAGCATTGCTCTGTCGGTTGTTTTCACCGGGGCATGAAGCCTGGCGGCCTACAGAATGAGCTCCCTGTCCGTATACCGCAACAGTTTAAAGAGGAAAACCCGTGGTTTCGCGCAATCTGAGGAGAGCCTTGTGTACACGCGATGCGCTCGTTCTACTTCAATCTATTTGCCCGCCAGAGATGGAAGCCACATCGGTAGCGAACTTTTCTAAAAGCCCATAGGGTCGTCCTTTTCGGAACCTTCAGGCAATCCAACCAGACGCAGATTGCTGCGCCTATTGCGATCCTGTAAGTCTACTACCTGTTGCTCGAGCGCGGCTACTCGTCTATCGTGATCTGCGACAACTTTCTTTTGTTCTCTCATCTCCCCCTGTAAGAAGATCCAGTTTAGAGCATAGCGACTGAACAACTGACATGTTGGAACAACTCGTTCCGCATCGCCGTCAACTCAGTTTTTAGAATGTCCTCAAAGTGCGCAACAGTGTTCGCCATCTTGTACACCATATTGCTCGTGGTCTGTGGCTTGGATTTCTTCTTAATAGGAGAAGCCGATGGAGACAACTCCTGCTGTTTCCGATTGTATGCCATCTGGGAAAGTATTATTAATGAATAAAACTTAAAATAACACGAAAAAATCAGCAAAAAGGGGCCAAATGTACGGAGCTCTACTCAAGTGCGACAAGGTTCATGAGCACGTCACGTGACTCCCCCGTCAGTTATTTTTAAATTCACTTTCTCTATAGTTGTCAGGGTAATGGACCTGTTTCGTGTTTGTCTTTGTTCCATGTACTCCATGTCCTGGTTTTCCCATGTGTTTTCCTTATGCCCTTATTTGGTCCTTCCTGTTTCCCATTGTTCCCATTATGTTCCCTGATTAGTTCATCATTTGTTTCCAGCTGTGTTCCCATCATGTCATCATGTTCATTAGTTCCAGGTGTGTCTCGTCTATTCCTTGATTAGTCACATGATTTAAGCCCTGTGTGTTTCCATATCTAGCGTGCTGCCTTGAATGTCGATCCCGTGTCCTACGTGTGATTTCCTAGAGGTTAATAAAGACTGCTGATTATGATTCTCCTGCGTTCTCCTCGTTCCTCATCGTAGGCACATCGTGACAGAAGACAGCACCGAAAACCTAAAGTAAGTGGCACCCCTTCTCCCCATGTTTTTGTTTTCATTTTGAAAGATTTT
>NW_015549599.1:303851-311844 GCF_001515605.1 Sinocyclocheilus anshuiensis | reverse complement strand
CCCCGTACGGCTATGGCATTGGATGACGCCACTATCAACTCTCCGTTCTGGCACGGAGCCTACTGCTATCGCCCTGTGGACCTCCCAGATACCACGGGCCTGGATCTATTAACCAAAGGAGGAGGATGAGGGGAAAAAGACTGTTCTCCACCCTCATCCTAGCCCCAGAGCTCGCTCCAGTGTCGGCTCCAGCCCCAGAGCTCACTCCAGAGAGTGCTCCAGTCCTCGAGTTCAACCCAGAGAGGGCTCCAGCCCCCGAGTTTAGCCCAGAGAGGGCTCCAGCCCCCGAGTTTAGCCCAGAGAGGGCTCCAGCCACCGAGTTTAGCCCAGAGAAGGCTCCAGTCCCCGAGTTTAGCCCAGAGAGGGCTCCAGTCCCCGATTTTAGCCCAGAGAGTATTCCAGTCCCCGAGTCTAGCACAGAAAGGGCTCCAGTACCCATGTCCAGCCCAAGCAGGGCTCCAGTTCCCACGTCCAGCCCAAGGAGGGCTCCAGTCCCCAAGTCAAGCCCAGGGAGGGCCACAGTTCCCGAGTTAGGCCTATGGAGGGCCTCTGAAACTGACATTCTCCCCAAGGATTTTTTTTTGGCGGGGTAGTAGGGGTCCATCCATGGAGGCCGGGCCAAGTGCCAAGGCCAGGCTCCCCGAGCTCCCTGTTCTGCCATGGCCTCCTGAACTGTCTGCTCCGCCATGGCCTCCTAGTCTGCCTAGGGACCATGTCCTAGTTTTCCCATGTGTTTCCTTATGCCCTTATTTGGTCCTTCCTGTTTCCTGTTCCCATTATGTTCCCTGATTAGTTCATCATTTGTTTCCAGCTGTGTTTTCCCTAATGTCATTATGTTCATTAGTTCCAGGTGTGTCTCGTCTATTCCTTGATTAGTTCCATGATTTAAGCCCTGTGTGTTTCCATGTCTAGCGTGCTGTCTTGAATGTCACTCCTGTGTTCTACGTATGATTTCCTAGAAGTCAATAAAGACTGTTGATTATGATTCTACTGCATTATCCTCGTTCCTCATTCCTCGCTCCTCACCGTAGGCACATCATGACAATAGTGAATTGACTGACGTTCACCGGCATAACTCTTGTGCACAGTTTGCGCATTGCTTGCTTGTGTTGCTTGACCCCTCCCCGATAATATGAATTGTTTATAGGCCACATATTAGGCTTTTTTTTTTTTTTTAGAATTTAATGTTTATTTTTCAATGTTAATGAAAGTGACACCAAAAAACAGGAACATCATTAGGAAATCCTTGGGTGGGCTGTGCCGGGGCTAAGCACGTTTCTGATGGGGCTATAGCTCCGTCAAGCCCCGCCCTAGCGCTGCCACTGCATGAATGATATTTGAGGTGAGAATATTTTTATTTCATATTTTCTTCAAATGTACATTCATTTTTTTGTGTGACTCTATATACGTTAATTTTTGTGGTTATTTCCTTGCTGATTTTTTGATGACCTCTATCTGTGTTAGTCTCTCAAGTAATTTTCCTTTTCTGTATTCTACTATTTCGGCTTTTTGCAACTCACATCATGATGCTTGGAAAACTGGAATTGTCAGCTGAAACATACTGCTAATTGGAAGCTATTCAAACGTGACTTATTACAGAGTTTAGTAACTAAGGTAAAACTCTTTTTCTAGTGGCATGTCTGTAAGTTCCAGTTTCATCAAGCATGAAATCCAAACAGTGCTCCAAACAGAATCATGCGGGAAAAACTAGCTTTCTGTCTCAAAAGCAGTGATGCAAGACATGGGTTGACGAGACCACTTAGGTTCGAAGCTGTGTGGGAAAGTTAGACCACAAAGTCTTTGTTTACAAACTTGGCACAAGCGAGAAGGTGCCATGAAATGAGCTTCGGAAGGCTGGCAGTGTGATGTTTAATTAATGCAGTGCTGTCAAGCGTGTTTCGCTGCTCGTCTCATTCAGTATGGATGAACACGGGATGCTTTTGCTGTTAAAAATGCACACATATGCATACAGTTAAAAAGATCAAATGCATTTTAAAGGGTAAACATACTTAAAGGTATGATTTTTAGTGCTGAAACGGGACTAATGAGGGGCTGTAATATTTACATTTGACATGTCTAACATCTAGCCTTATAGAAAAACCAACAACGCCCTTGATTATGTTTGTGATTTATTAAGACCAAATAGTAAAAATGTGGGTTCAGACTATTTCAAATATTTATAAATGGGAATGTTTCACAAGATAAACACTTCTGGTTAAAGGTGTGTGTTGGTTAGGGACTGTATGAGTGCTTTACCATCTGGTCATCTCCAGGGACTTCTGGAAGTCTCTGTGGTGTGTTTGTGTGGATTACAGAACGAATAAGTCATGGTTTCAAGGGCCTTGTCCTGTAAACACACTGAGATGCAAAAAAACCTGGTGCTAATAAACTAAACAGAGCACAAGGACGGTACTGTGTCCAACACATCTCTAATATTTGCTCAACACTGGCCTGCTAATATAAGTCGCTGTCAAAGATAAAATCGAATCTGTTCTCTCTTTGCAGATTCATTACTTTTCGTAAAAGAAAACCCCTGTTTCAAATCTCAGTCAAAAATATTAAGGCATTTTGGAAATATTTAGCTGCACTATGTGAAATAATGGTACTGTGAGCCAAACATATATATATATATATATATAAACGCAAACAAATGGACTCCTTTATCTTAGCTCACAGTATCATTATTTCACATAGGCAAGGCAAGGCACGTTTATTTATATGGCAAAGAAAGTAAAATAATCATAAAAAATAATCACAAAAATAAAACAAGGAATTACATTTTTTTGAAAATGATTTAAAAATTGATTTAAAATGAATTTAAGACCATTAAAAATAGAAAATGATTCTACATAAAATACAGTGCAATCAGTTTGGATTGCATAAAATACAGTGCAATCAGTTCGGACATCACACAGTGCTCATTCAATAAATGCACAGCTAAACAGATGAGTCTAGCTTTAAATGTGACTAATGTTTTATTAACATAGTGCAGCTAAGTCTGTATTTATATTCTGAATATATTTCCAAAATATGTTTTATTTTAATTTATTTCAGTTAGTTTATTATATTTAATGTAGCGACTTTTTTTTTTTTTTTTTTTTTTTTTTTTTATGGTAACATAAGGGAGTCCATGTATATACTGTAACAAGTCTGCAAATGCATTGATAAAATGCCAACATCTTAGTACAAAATATTTTAAGGCATTTTTAAAATATATTCAGAATATTAATATTTGTTTAGCTGCACTACTTTAAATAAGATGAGCTAAACTGAGATGCTGTTGTTTAGAGTATTTTTTTTGTTTTTTTTTGGTTTTGTTTTTACTTTTTGAAGATCCAATCTTTACAAATGTAATGCCAGGCCAGCAGAGGGAGCCCTCGCCCGAGTATTGACTGTCACGCTCCCTCTGCTGCCTCGTTGGTGACTTCCTGTTTGGCAGCCATAAAGCATGGCTTGCCCAAACACTCTCTACGAAGTATTGCCAGTCTCACTGCCTTACCAAGCAGTCTATTATCATTGCCTGTTGATTTTGTGTATGACTTCTTGCCCGTTTGATTCTACTTCTGATTATTGGATTTTCCCTCTGTTTTGGCTGCCGATTGGACTGATTGACTGTGTTTAGACTACTGCCTTTTTCTGACACTGATTCTGGATTGCCCTCTAAATAAACTTCTGCATATGGATTCTCACTCGGCTTCAGCCTCCTCGTTACAGAATACTTCGCCACCCATGAATCCAGCGGAAGTTTCTGAGCTACAAGCGGCGTTCGCCTATCAAAGCGAGGTACTCTAAGGCTACCAAAAACAACTTGAAAGCCTGCAGTCCACCAATGAATACTTGACACATTATATTCGTTCACTTCCTCCACCCATGCCACAAACGGTAAGCCTTGCTATGCCTGATAAATTTGATGGTTTAGTGGATAAATGTAGAGGTTTTATCCGACAAGTAGAAATTTATTTTGACCACCAGAAAGACAAGTTTGCTTCTGATAACCAGAAATGAAATCATCCTAGGCTTTCCTTGGCTATCAGTTCATGACCCAGTTATTTCCTGGCATCATGGTGAGTTAACCCGCTGGTCAAATTTTTGCTTAACCCATTGTATGCACTCTGACCTTTCACCTCAGTGCCTGTCTACCAGTGTTGAAAGCCCTGTCATCGAACAAACCACTAAAGTCCCAGACTGTTACAACGACTATGCTGAGGTATTTAGCAAGGTGAAGGCCACCCAGTTACCACCTCACCGCCCCTGGGATTGTGCTATCGATCTCCTTTCCAATGCCATGCCACCCAAAAGTAAAGTGTACCCGTTAACCCATGACGAAACCCAAGCTATGGAGAGTTACATTGAAGAAGCCTTAAACAATGGATTTATCCGCCCTTCAACGTCTCCAGCTGCTGCAGGTTTCTTCTTTGTAGACAAAAAGGACGGTGAACTTTGTCCTTGTATCAACTATAGAGGTTTGAATAACGTAACAGTCAAGTTCCGCTACCCACTCCCTCTGGTTCCAGCAGCCCTTGAACAACTCAGAGAGGCAAAGATTTTTACTAAATTGGATTTAAGAAGTGCATACAACCTGATCCGGATCCATGAAGGGGATGAGTGGAAGACAGCCTTTCTCACCACTAGGGGGCACTACGAATACCTCGTTATGCCATATGGGCTAGCCAATGCTCCAGCTGTGTTCCAGTCATTCATTAATGAGATACTTCATGATCTGTTAGATCAATATGTGATAGCTTATATCGATGACATCTTAATCTATTCCAAGTCAGAAGCAGAGCACATCCAACACGTCAAGATGGTTCTTTCACGTCTCCTCGAGAATCAACTCTTTGTCAAGGCAGAGAAATGTGAGTTCCACGTTTCACAAACAACATTTCTGGGGTATAACATCAGCCATCAAGGGGTAGAAATGGACGAATCCAAAGTCAAGGCAGTCAGCGAATGGCCACAACCAACTACCATCAAGGAACTGCAGAGGTTCTTAGGATTTGCTAACTTTTACAGACGCTTCATCCGTGGCTACAGCTCCATTGCCTCCCCGCTGACTTCTCTCCTAAAAGGTAAACCGTCCAAACTGAAGTGGACAGAAGATGCAGCCAAGGCCTTCAATACCCTCAAGGTTAGCTTCACAACAGCACCCATATTACGACATCCAGACCCTATTCTCCCCTTTGTGGTAGAAGTGGACACATCTGACAGTGGCATTGGAGCTGTACTCTCCCAGCGTCACAGACAGCCTGGTAAACTATATCCATGTGCTTTCTTTTCAAGAAAACTCACGCAGTGGACGACTGGATCAGGCGTAGTGAGAGGGTGTGGGACAGTGCTCACATCCATCTACAAAGGGCTGTCAGGACACAAGGTTTCCAGGCCAACCGACGACGCCGTCCGCACCCTCCCTACCAACCAGGACAACGGGTCTGGCTCTCCACGAGGGACCTCAAGCTACGGCTACCTAGCAGGAAGCTAAGCCCCAGGTATGTTGGCCCTTTCAAGATCATTAGACAAATCAATGAAGTCACTTACCAACTTGAGCTTCCTGCCACTTATCGTATTTCTCCTTCTTTTCATGTGTCTCTCCTTAAACCCTTCCACCCGGACGCTGACCCCAACGCCGAGCATCAAGAGCCACCACTACCTTTGGAAATCGACGGATCGCCTGTTTATAAGGTCAATATGTTGCTGGACTCTAGGCGTAGAGGGGGTCAGCTCCAATATCTGGTGGATTGGGAGGGCTACGGGCCTGAGGAGAGATCTTGGGTCAATGCACCTGACATTCTGGATCCATCACTCATCGAGGAATTCCACAGAGCCAGACCCGACCGACCAGCTCCACGACCACGGGGACGTCCTCGTCGAGCGCCAGGAGTCGCTCCTAGAGGGGGGGGTTCTGTAATGCCAGGCCAGCAGAGGGAGCCCTCGCCCGAGTATTGACTGTCACGCTCCCTCTGCTGCCTCGTTGGTGACTTCCTGTTTGGCAGCCATAAAGCATGGCTTGCCCAAACACTGTCTGCGAAGTATTGCCAGTCTCACTGCCTTACAGAGCATTCTATTACCATTGCCTGTTGATTTTGTGTATGACTTCTTGCCCGTTTGATTCTACTTCTGATTATTGGATTTTCCCTCTGTATTGGCTGCCGATTGGACTGATTGACTGTGTTTAGACTACTGCCTTTTTCTGACACTGATTCTGGATTGCCCTCTAAATAAACTTCTGCATATGGATTCTCACTCGGCTTCAGCCTCCTCGTTAAAGTGTGTAAGTTTGTATTAGGGCTGCAGGATTCATCGAACGCGACTGTCATACACATCTCGTCAGTAAAGCCGGTTCTGTAATCAGTAGTAAATCTCCATCACCTTCTTTCAGATGGAGCAGCATTTAATATATATATATATGAAAGTATTTAAAATTAATCAATTACGACTTCTTTAAAACACACACACAGTATAAGTTAAACTTGTGTACAAGAAATGTGAGAACTTTGATACCTGATGCAACTGCTTCTTATGAGATATGTTACATGGCAGCAGCACACGCATCAGAAAATGACAACAGTGTCAAGAGCAGCATGACATTTGACAAGAAAAATCATAGGTGAACACAAAGCTTAATGGAATGTGTCAAACTTTAAGAAAAGTGCTAACAAGCTCATGCATCAATTTATAGAGCACCTGGGAAGAAACTGATTTTTTTTTTTGCATCTAATTAATTAGGTTGGCTTGAGAAAGCCATCACTCATCGAGGAATTCCACAGAGCCAGACCCGACCGACCAGCTCCACGACCACGGGGACGTCCTCGTCGAGCGCCAGGAGTCGCTCCTAGAGGGGGGGGTTCTGTAATGCCAGGCCAGCAGAGGGAGCCCTCGCCCGAGTATTGACTGTCACGCTCCCTCTGCTGCCTCGTTGGTGACTTCCTGTTTGGCAGCCATAAAGCATGGCTTGCCCAAACACTCTCTGCGAAGTATTGCCAGTCTCACTGCCTTACCGAGCATTCTATTACCATTGCCTGTTGATTTTGTGTATGACTTCTTGCCCGTTTGATTCTACTTCTGATTATTGGATTTTCCCTCTGTTTTGGCTGCCGATTGGACTGATTGACTGTGTTTAGACTACTGCCTTTTTCTGACACTGATTCTGGATTGCCCTCTAAATAAATTTCTGCATATGGATTCTCACTCGCCTTCAGCCTCCTCGTTACAACAAACTGTTTCACCAAGACGAGAATAAGACTGCATGAAGACATTTTACACAAAAAAGTAGAAAAACCCCAAGTAAATGATTGCATAAATAACTCCAGACTCTAAACTCAGATCAGTAGGCATTATCAATTAACTAGTGAACAATGAACAATGGTTGCTAGTGACGAATCACAATTACATTTTAATGGGCTGGCATGTATATTCCTGCAGACGATCGATGGCCGAGCATCAGTGAATGCCACCTTTAATCTTGAGCTCAGTGAAGTCAATAGGATTGGGTGAAGCTGCAGTGTTTAAGTGATCGTCTGGCCACTGATCCAGCCTCCTCTTAAGAGATCCAGAGCAGTGGAAGTGCCTGTTCAATCTGTCACAAACCCAAAGCATCCCATACATCACAGCTCATCACTTGCGGCTCGTAAATGTGGTTTTGTTCAGTGGGTTACACTTCAAACAGTATCAGTATTAAGGTCAGGCGGTGAGTTTATACTGTACTGTATAAAAAGTATATAATATCGTAGTAAATTATATTTTAAAATGTTATATTAATTTTTTTATACTATATAGAAATAGTATATATAGTTTTAATAAAGCGTTTATTAACATGAAAAATACTTATACTATAATAAACCACACATAATATGATTTTAAATAAACTCAAATATATAAAGACATTGTAAAGATAATGCATTTAAATACATTATTAATGCATGCATTGATTAATGCATTTCTTGTTTGCGAAAGAATGATATACTATTTCTAATTAAGGATTGAATTTCATTACTAT
>NW_015549599.1:302941-303835 GCF_001515605.1 Sinocyclocheilus anshuiensis | reverse complement strand
AGTGGGTGCCTGTGTCAGAGTTTTTGGCAGCAAGTCATTGTTTTTCTTTGGTGTCCTTGCAAGTTCAATCCTATGAAATGGTGATGAAAACATTGCATTCTCTTATGAGTTTTATTAGGTTGGCTTGAGAAAGCCAACCTACTGATCTGCTATTTAAGCTTCTTCTTATTATTCTTACGAGACTAAAATTCTGAACGCTACTCCTCCTAGAGCTTTCAAGCTAGAACCACAAAACTCAGCCCAGCTCTTCAGACTGATCTGACTTAGGGTGCTTTCACACCTGTAGATCGATTGCTTTGTTCCGAAACAGGGATTCTAATTATTACAACGTTGCTTTTTATTCTTGGTGCGGTTCGCTTTCATATGGCAATGTTTCTAAACGGACCAAATTTGTTAATACAGTCACGCGTGAGTAAACTATTCTCTCATTGGTCAAAGTTCCATGGTTTATTTTCCGGGATTCCACTTAGCTGTCACGGCTGTCATTTGTCAGGATGGAACGATAACAGCTTTGCGGGCTTATTGTTGGCTTTTTTTTTTTTTGTAGACATCGTTATGTTAATTTATTACTTTGAGCAGGAGTCCAGGATTCATCGGGGAAACATTTTTAAAATGCACATACTAGAGCCCAGCTCTTCAGACTGATCTGACTCGGTTTGCTTTATCTTTTCTAACTGATCCGACTTATGGTTTTCATAAAACTGAAGATTAAAAATCATAAAAATCCCATATACTTACATTGAAGGAATGTTCAGATGAGCCAAGACTATTCAAACTCGAACTGTCAAAATTCAAATGTAAACACACTGAAGCCCATTAGACTCCATTAAAGGGTTAGTTCACCCAAAAATGAAAATTAGCCCATAAATTACTCACCCTCAAGTCATCCTAGGT
>NW_015549599.1:302652-302898 GCF_001515605.1 Sinocyclocheilus anshuiensis | reverse complement strand
GCGGGTGTTGCAGTGCATCAGTCCAAAAGAAGTTAAATAAAAAGCACCCATTCTTAATAAAAAGTGTCTCACACAGCTCCGGGGGGTGAACAAAGTCCTCCTGTTGTGAATCGATGCATTTTTGTAAGAAAAATAACCATATTTAAAACGTAATAATCAATTTAATCTAGATTGCGCTCACTGTTGTAAACGGAAGCAGCTCCGGGTGGATGACGTATGAGGTCAGCTTTGTGCATGCGCCGCTCA
>NW_015549599.1:292882-302224 GCF_001515605.1 Sinocyclocheilus anshuiensis | reverse complement strand
AAAATTTTTTATATAACTCCGACTGGATTCGTCTGAAAGAAGAAAGTCATATACACCTAGGATGACTTGAGGACGAGTAATTTACGGGCTAATTTTCATTTTTGGGTGAACTAACCCTTTAAGCTTCCCTTCTATGTACTATTTCTAATCCATTTAAACTCATTCAAACTAATCAAACTAAAATCTATCTATCTATCTATCTATCTATCTATCTATCTATCAATCCTAGCGACATGCTAATCATGCTAGAAACATACTAATAACATGCTAGTATCATGCTAATCATGATTGCAACATGCTATTAACATGCTAATCATGCTAGAAACATGCTAGTGACATGCTGGTAACTTGTTAATCATGCTGGAAACATGCTAGTAACTTGCTAATCATGCTAGCAACATGCTAGTTACTTGCTAATCATGCAAACATCCTGCTAGCAACATGTTAGTTACATGCTGATCATGCTAGAAAAATCCAAGCGACATGGTAGTAACTTGCTAATCATGCTAGAAAAATGCTAGTCACTTGCTAACCATGCTTACAACATGCTATTAACATGTTAATCATGCTAGAAACATGCTAGCGACATGTTAGTAACTCGCTAATCATGCTAGCAACATGTTAATCATGCTGGAAACATGTTAATGACATGCTAGTAACTTGCTAATCATGCTAGCAACATGCTAGTTACTTGATAATCATGCAAACAAAATGCTAGTGACATGCTAGTAACTTGTTAATCATGCTAGCAACATGGTAGTTACATGCTAATCATGCTAGAAAAATCCAAGCAACATGGTAGTAATTTGCTAATCATGCTAGAAACATGCTAGTCACTTGCTATTCATGTTAGCAACATTTTAGTAGCATGCTAATCATGCAACTTCTTTTGGACTGATGCATGCAACACCCGCTGAGTGGCATTAAACAGCTTGAAAGATCAAAGACAATTTTTTATATAACTCCGACTGGATTCGTCTGAAAGAAGAAAGTCATATACACCTAGGATGACTTGAGGACGAGTAATTTACGGGCTAATTTTCATTTTTGGGTGAACTAACCCTTTAAGCTTCCCTTCTATGTACTATTTCTAATCCATTTAAACTCATTCAAACTAATCAAACTAAAATCTATCTATCTATCTATCTATCTATCTATCTATCTATCAATCCTAGCGACATGCTAATCATGCTAGAAACATACTAATAACATGCTAGTATCATGCTAATCATGATTGCAACATGCTATTAACATGCTAATCATGCTAGAAACATGCTAGTGACATGCTGGTAACTTGTTAATCATGCTGGAAACATGCTAGTAACTTGCTAATCATGCTAGCAACATGCTAGTTACTTGCTAATCATGCAAACATCCTGCTAGCAACATGTTAGTTACATGCTGATCATGCTAGAAAAATCCAAGCGACATGGTAGTAACTTGCTAATCATGCTAGAAAAATGCTAGTCACTTGCTAACCATGCTTACAACATGCTATTAACATGTTAATCATGCTAGAAACATGCTAGCGACATGTTAGTAACTCGCTAATCATGCTAGCAACATGTTAATCATGCTGGAAACATGTTAATGACATGCTAGTAACTTGCTAATCATGCTAGCAACATGCTAGTTACTTGATAATCATGCAAACAAAATGCTAATGACATGCTAGTAACTTGCTAATCATGCTAGCAACATGCTAGTTACTTGATAATCATGCAAACAAAATGCTAGTGACATGCTAGTAACTTGTTAATCATGCTAGCAACATGGTAGTTACATGCTAATCATGCTAGAAAAATCCAAGCAACATGGTAGTAATTTGCTAATCATGCTAGAAACATGCTAGTCACTTGCTATTCATGTTAGCAACATTTTAGTAGCATGCTAATCATGCTAACAACATGATAATCAGGCTAGAAACATGTTAGTAAAATGCTAGTAACTTGCTAATCATGCTAGTGACATGCTAGTCACTTGTTAGTCATGCTAACAACATGTTAGTTACTTACTAATCATGTTAGCACCATGCTAGTTACTTGTTAATCATGTTAGCAACATGGTAGTAGCATGCTAATCATGTTAGCAACATGCTAGAAACATGCTAGTTACTTGCTAATCATGCTAGCAATATGTTATCAACATCTATCTAATCTATCTAAATTTTCAAACTTCAGGCTTTTACAACTGCTTTAAACTTCCAGGCTAGGCTTTCTAAAGCCAACCTAAAGTTTGTCTTGACAAAGTTTTTTATCTAGTTCATATTTATCATCTTATGGCCGTATAGCTTTCATTTGTCACCTATCAACCTGTATCCCAAACGAGAGCCATTACAAAAGTTATGATGCTTACAATAAACAAAAATTAATTTGAATAATCTGCATGTTTCTGTGTAATAGTTCATTATGGTTAGAAACATCATAAGTGTGATTTTCTTTTTGTAAGAGCTTAACTCTTTTGCTGAAAGCAAACTCATTTCCATGCCATCAGCCAGTGGGCGTTCATCTTCAACTTTCTAACAGAAAGTTGCAGTAATTGGGAATTGAGTCATATGTAAACATGTCAAATTGAGATATGTTTCAAACATCCTTATTACAGAAAGGTGTCAGTAAAAATGTCATTTATTTTAGAAGAAAACACCAAAGGAGAGGCAAAACAGTCAAAGGCAAAAGCTCAACATTAGTGATGAAGACAAAATAGAGGTCGTAGAGCAGAATAATGGGTGATGTAATTAATGTGGGATGCAAACAGAGCAAGAATATGAGAGCGAGAGCTGTGGGTGGAAGAAAAGAAGAATAGATGAAGAGACAAATGAGATTCAGGAGGAGGAGAGAGCACATATTGTAATTCTGGATCATAATTATCTGTACATTTGTGTACAAGGTGCCTACATGAGTATGAACACAGTTTAACCCTTTTGCACGTGAGTTTAAAATATTCTAGCTGCAGCATGAGTTTTTTTAGGCGACCGTTATTTTAGAATGTATTGCTTTACTGTTTCCATGGAGTTGTGTCATGTTTGTCTTTCCTTTTTTATTCAAAATATTCACAAACATGTTCAATATATTATGAAATTACGATTCTCAAATACATCTAAGTAAACGTATTTGGTAGTTTACACACCTTTATAATGACCATGTTAGTTGATCTATAATGGGTGATGGGAGCCGCCATGTTAGTTCGCACTGAATCCGAGCTGTGGGATTTAAAACATTTACTCCTGAAAGACATTAAAGTAAGTTTCCGGTGAACTGGGAGAAGAGTAGACTAAACTTTATAGTTACCTACACAAAGTGTATACATTATCAATAAAACATGTCGTCAAATTATAATTGAATGGATTATTATTGCCACTTTCATAGACATCAGTGTGTATTTTACAAACTATAAATGTGTTGTTTTGCTAGTACTTATGTGTATTCAGATGTCTGAAACCTAAAATAAGCATTATATGGTTGAATCACGTGGTCACATGATGCACCGTTCTAATCACACCGATGTGATCAAACAGATTTTTATTTTTTTATTTATTTATTTTTTTCAGGGTCTGTTCACCCTTGTACATTTATGTCTTGTGTTTGCAATCATTATTATTACTACTTCTAAGAACCGGGGGTTAATGCACAAAATAATGATCTTTAAAAAAGCATCATATGACCCCTTTAAACAAATCAAAGGACGGGAAACACATAGCGACCACCTAGAAATGCCCTAGAAACCACCCAGAACACCCTAGCTACCACACAACTGCATAGCAACCCTTTGAAGATTTTTGTAACTGCATGTTATAGCAATAACCGAATAGCCAAACCAAATCAACCGAATAGCAATGCACTATATATGAACACCACAGCAACACCCTGACAGCCACTACCAACATTGTGAAATTAGGTTTTACACGGGCAAACGCAAAATATCATACACACACACACATTATAAAATATTCAATATAACATCGAAAAACCCTAGAGCCTTTGCTCAGTTAAATGTGTTGGACCTTTGCAAAAGAAAAATCTATCAGATCCAATCTAATCTTTCTCACATCACTTTTGGAAATGTCAAGCTGGCACTAATGTGGAGGTATTCTGCCAGAATCACCATGCTCTTTGAGTTTTCGTATCTGCAAATCAAAGCCGCTGTGAATAGTTGAGTTAAATCCATTGGCCTTGCCATAGTCAGTCTTCTTGCGGACAATGAACTGAGTTTGCAGCTGATAGGAGCAATTAATAAAAAAAAAAAAAAAAAAAACAGAGCCCAGGCAACGTGGGTAAAGTAATAAAACAGTCAATGTACGGACATCAACAGTTTGTAATGAGTTTGTTTTGAGCGCATCCCTGACTGTTTTATGATCTGATCTACCGGCCAGTGCTCTCGCTCTCTCTCTAGGGTTCATTTATTCCCTTAAAAACCAAAGTAAGTGCTTCATTTACTATTGGCAATCACACTAAACTAATTACATTAACTTATCTTATTTTACACTTCACAATCTGGCTGCTGCCAATATAATTATGCTTAAACCAATGCGGAATTAGCTTGTTGGGTCAGAAAGTCATGGTCAGAAAATGTTGAGGTGCTTACAGTCTGTCAATCGTTTTGCGAGTTCACATGCAACACATATAAAGAAAGCCAGATGAGAATGTACCACTTCAGCACTTAAACGTCATGTTCGGCTGCATTAATTCACTGCTTTTATACCATGGTCTGCCTGAATACTTGATTCTGATTGGCTGGAAGGTAGGCATTAAGTAAGGGATAATGCACGGCTAGCTGTGCATTAAACGATTTTATACAACCGATCAATAGACATAAACATAATAATGATTAACTTAGGCACATTAATGCCAATTGCTTTGTCTGTTTTTGCTCCATCAAAGAAAATATTTCCAAAACAGAACTCTTCCTGAATCATCATTTTTGAATGAAATGGTTAAACAAATGATTCAATAACTCACTTATTAAGATGATAATTTGTTTAGTTCCCGAATTAATTAGCATTTTGAAATAAATCTGTTGAATGAATTATTAAATGACTCACTTATTAAGAATTGTTTAGTTCCTAAAGAGAGTAGCATTTTCAAATGAATCTGAGTCAGTGATTCAATGACTCCCTCATAAAGACCTGAATCCAGTATCGATCAGTGTTTCTAAGAGATTTGTTTGAATGAATGACTCAATGACTCACTCAGAAAGACAGCTCAAATTGCAGAAAGTGGCAGTAGATGAGGATTTAAAAAAAATTGTGTAAAAAAACAAACAAAAAAACAATTTCTAGCTCTAAAAAATATTCATAAAAATATCCAAAAATATTTTAGAGAAGATTATAACTAGAAAAAAAAATATTCTGATAATAAAATAATCCTATAACTTTTGAAGGTTTTATTAATTTGCATGAATTTAGATATCACAATTTTAAAAGCTTCTGGTATTTGTTTTCCTCGTGTATTCCTGAGTTTAAATCTAAAAGACTTCAAATCTAAAATTACAATGAATATTCAGACTAAACATTCCATCATGTCACAGACATTTGCTGTAGACATTTGTGGCCATAATGTGCTACCATATTTGTGATATTGCTATTAGCATATGCTCGTATAAATAAGCTACCAACAGGTACCATATGTACTCAAATGTGTGACAACAGCTTAAGGAATAATATATTTGGCTTGATTAAACTACCAGGAAGGTTTACTTCATTAGTGCACTGTTGACAACGTTTAACAAGATGCCTGCAAAACTATAAGGCTAATGTTTGCTAAAGTTTGATGGACGGTCATGCTGTCAGATAAGGGAATTATATTAATTAAAAAGAGAAAATAGTATTAAACAATGGAAAAAAATGTGTTTTGAATATGAATATCACTTATATAATTAAACTTAAATATAATTATTATTGTAAATATTATATTTTTTTACCTTTTAAAATATTAATATTATTAAAAGGTATTAAAAAATAAAAACTATATATATTGATACTAACAAACGATATAAAAAAAATAAAAATAAACAAACATTTGATTTCAGTTGCAAAAAATATATAAAAAATAAAAACTTGTTAAAAATATGAATAAAAACTATATAAACTATAAAATAAACATGTAAAATACTACTAATAAAAATGACTTGGCCACACGTCACGTCACTTTCACTTTCATATAAAATGTTGTATTATAACGAAATACCACAGATTAATTTGCCTCTAGACCCGAGCAAACGGCTAACCCTGCTTATCGTTGAGGCTAAACAAATGAATAGACGAGTGAATGGATGTGCGACACTAATCTACATATGTCTCTGAGAGCACCAGTGGCGCTTGTAGAGGCCTGTTGTAAGCTCATAATGAAGGGTCAAACTCAAGACGCGCATGACAATCTGGCTGATTGCAAAATTGCAAGCTGGAAATGGATCAATGCTAGAGTAATCTGTGAAAACAGAACAGTGGAATAGCTCGGCTACTAATCAATGGCTATTCATTTTCAGCTACCACACAACCTCGGATGAGACATTTAATAGTGTGTGGTCAGATAATTACCACCTCCAATTAAGATCTGGTGACAGGAAGGGATAAGTGAAGACCATACTCGATTGACTTTAATGGAGAGACACGCCACACTCCGCTCGACATAATGTAAATGGCTGCCATTGTCACATCCTCCAGTGAAGCATAGATGGTCTGTAATGAACTTAGATGGAAATGTTCAACTTTTTAAGTGTCAGTCGAGAAGTGCAGCAAAGGTAAAACTTTCTTAAACTGTAGTGAGCTGGAGTGTTATTTTAGTATCACTGATATACTATTATAGTTTCTGATAACGTTGTTAATATTTTGTTAATTTTACTCATTATTTTAGCGTGTCTATAGTATTTATTAATTCGTATATTATTTTATAAGTTTTGGTTTATTTTTAAAGATTTATTTTTAAAGATTTTATTTTGGCTTGCCAACTTGAAAGTTTAAGGTTTTTGTATTTTATTTAATTTCAGTTAACATTTTATTTCAAGTATCAACTTTTTATGGTTTTAGGTTTAGTTAACAATAATAACCCTGGTGATCTGACATTTATTAGACATGCTCATCTCTAATTTCAGCAATTGTACAGTGTTTTAATCTGCAAAGCATCACAGAAATATTAGAAAAAAAAACATTTTTTTCAGAGATTTACAATATGCAATTTGGCTGTTCCAAAAATGTTATCAGATGCCTGTGCAAAAAAAATATGACATTTCAAATAAAATGCAATGTTTTCCAGTTGATGCACTCTTTCATAAATGTCTTGGCAATATACATGTCTACAATTGTCTACAAAGGCACCGTCCACAGTGGAATGGAAACTCATTATAACTGGTTTGATTGGTAAACAAACGGTTTCGGCTCATGATGACTTCCATTATATCAACAAACAATCTAAATATGCAGCGCTGTAAGTTTTGCGAAACAGGCTATAACGACCACTTTTAATTTGTGTAAATATGAAGTCTACCTGTATTTACTTCTTTATCTGTTGTTTTAGCATCAAAAGTTCTGGGCTTTTAAGTTAAATGAATCCTGACAGTCACTAAATTTGCTTGCATCCCTTTTAAGAAAAGCCAAAGAGGTAAAGTAATGCTTGGCTACATTCCGTGGATGCAAACAACAAGTTTTCTGTCTGAATTAGGACTCGCTTTAACTTCACTCATTTATATTGACTGTAACTCAAATGCTTACAAGCGTCTGTGCCAAAATCCCCACAGGCCTTTAAATCGTTCACATCTAACGAGTGAGAAAAGTGGCACAAGAGACAGAAAATACACTGTTATACTATAAAAATACATCTGATTAAATCTCACGCCAATCGACTTCATGGTGTTTTAATTAAAACACTTTTAATGATCTAGTTCTTAAACTCTATGCTTTTCACAAGTTTCTTCTAAAAATAAACTTGGGATGAATCACACAAAAACTGAAGACGTGCACATTGCAATGGATGTCTCAGTTGGTTAAAATAGTGGGACACCATAAGTCATAATTATGACTGAGGATCTCAAAATAATGAACACTGTAAATATATATCATGGTAGTATTTGGAGTATTTTAATAAAAATAATATTTAATAAAATAACTAAAATAAATTCAGTAAATTGTTAATAATCTAAAGGAATTGATAAATTATTATTATATAACTATACTATTAATTATATTAATTATAATTATAAGTTTGTATACTGATGGAGCTGTGATCCAAATATTAAATCTGTTAATTAAAATATTTATAAACTTCACAACAAAATATTTCTTATATAACAAAATATAGTCTTCTAAAAGAGGTTCACTCAGAAATCTTAATCTCGCCAGGTTTTCTGATATGCCTGCATGTTCTTTTTTAACCATTAAATAATTGAGTATGAATGCAGAAATATGTGCCAAGTCAAGAATACTTTATTTTACAGAGCCTATAAAACAGCTAATCTTACATTCTAACAGTCTGCGGCTCTGAAGAAATAATACTACAGAAAGTTTTATTTACAGTAGGTCTACATAACCTTCCATTTATGGAGCAATTATATAAGAAAAACGTCTCGGGTTACGCATGTAACCATGGTTTCCCGAGCGGGAACGAGACACTGCGTCCTCTAGAAGACACTATGGGGACTGCCGCCAGCGGAATCGGTGTCTGAAGTATGTGTGAAACAACTCCAATTCCATTGGCCCACGTATCCCGTGACATCACAGGCAGGCCCCCGAAAGTATAAGTGGGTGCCTGCCGAACACGTCACCAACTTGGTTGTCTGAAGGAGAAGTGAAAACAGGCAAGCCCTAGGCATGGCGAGGGGACGCAGTGTCTCATTTCCTCTCAGGGAACCATGGTTACATGCGTAACCCGAGACATTCCCCTTCTGAGGAACTCGCACTGCGTCCTCTAGCGGACACTATGGGGAACGGAATGCCCACTCAACCATGCTGCGCTGCATGCCTGTTCACTTTGTGATAGAGCACCAAGGGAAGCAACAGACATACACCGATCCTTCCCTCAGAAAGGGGGCAAGCCACTGACACCTGGGGCCACTAACATAACTCGGAAAAATGGGGAACCCAGCCAATCAAGCCAATCACATTCCATTAACCAAGCTAAGAACACAGCTATCCTCAGAAGGCTTTGCTACAATCAGGTGTCAGCCCACCCCTACTACCTGATTAAGCTTAACCTCCTGGGGTCGACAGTTCCACCAGCGGAACTATTTGCAGATTTGAATGATGACAGCGAAAAGAACTTAAAATGCTCCTTCATACTTGACCGTACATATAAGAGTAATACAGCATTTAAATCTGTAAAGGGTCTACTTTTATTTGTGTACACTCACAATATC
>NW_015549599.1:289925-292724 GCF_001515605.1 Sinocyclocheilus anshuiensis | reverse complement strand
AGCTTGACATGTCTACTTTTAAACGAAGTAAGTCATGACGAAAACAAATATTATGTGACAAAGTAATCAGTATGAAACCAACGCGATGTCAAGTCTTGGCCGTCGCCCTCATTATCACGCCCACGCACCGATTGCGCTTTTGATATTACAATAGTCCACGTGAGACGCGCGCATGTAAACGCCCACATCACAGCAAACAAAGCAGCAAGACTTTTCCTAAAGTTCATCTCGGCTACTTCATTTCTGGAAGAAGAAGCGCGGAGAGAAATAAGACCAAAAGAGGCGCTGAGAGAAATAAGACCGAAAGAGGCGCTAAGAGGAATAAGCTTTGGATTTTCCTCAGAAGAACGCGCTGGTGTGATGTTTCACTAAGCACGCATAAACGTTGTTTTCTCAAAAACACAATCACGTACATACATGCTGCTCACATATTATTGTAGCACGGTTTGTGCTGATTACAGTGTTATTAAACTTTAGACATTAAAATGCACAAATGTCAGGGCATGTCAAAACTTTTCCAGGGCCCCAAAACACCCTCGGACCCCAGAGGGTTAAGGGGTAAGGGAAGTAGACAGCTTTAAGGGGAATCATCAAGAAGTGTTAGACTCAGATGAGAAGTGTTCCGGTTCTAAACTGCACTCTAACTCATTCCTGAGATCCGCTCTCTTCCTCTTCCCGCCTCTGCACCCGACTCCTAGAGGGAGGTCATGTTACTCTTCTGATTCTGCCTATGATCCTCAGATCAAGACGAACCAGCCCCTTCAGAGGTTTTAGAGGAAGATTTGGGATGGCGGGGAATAAGCTTCGACTGCACCTTCGCCTCCCTGAACTTCTAGACCACCACCTCAGTGGAGGTGCCGAAAAGCCCAAAAGGTGACAGCGGAGCATCAAGAAGAAAGGCTTTCTCCTTTTTCCCGATATCCACTAGATTTAACCACAAATGCCTCTCCATAGCCACCATTGCTGCCACTGCATACCCATTGGCAGCAGAAGTCTGCTTAGTAGTGCAAAATCTGTGATGTGGCGCAGTTCCTCAACCAAGACAGCTTGGTAAGCTTGTAACATAGCCATTTTGTGCAAGGCTCCACCAGCTTGACCTGCTGCCACATATGCCCTGCCATTCAGACGCAAGGTTGTCTGAATCGGTCTGGATGGCAGAGCAGGAGTCCTTAAAGAAGATGACTCACCCTATTCACTTATCCATGCTCAGCCAAACCCTCAGTGCTAGTGTAATCTAATGCTAAAGAAGCATGCTAAAAAAGATGCAGCCGAGCCGAATATGGACTGTCCCACAATCTCACTCCGTATGGAGGTCGAGAAGAAAGGGGAGACTCCTAAGGGAGTCTAATCTGCCACAGGCGGGCTTCTGCCTTTCACGTGACCAGACTAAATCAAGCCTCTTAGTGGCACGCGACATTAATCCCAGTATTTCAACATGGAAATATTAAAAGATTTTCCAGCTGATCTTAAATGGATAGATCACCAAAAATGTAAATTGCATGTTGTTATTATCTGATCCCAATTTGCTGCTTTCCTGTTAATAATAATACTTTTTTTTTTTTTTTTATGAATCCTATACTATAAATAAAGGCAAATAATCTTAAAATTAAATTAAATTAATCCTATACAATAAATAAAGGCAAAGAACCCTAGAATTAAGTTATATTACATTAATCCTATACTATAACTAAAGGCAAAGAATCCTAAAATAAAATAAAATATTCAAAATAATTTGAATATAGTGCACAAGCTGCATGGTCTAGTTTATGATACCTTTATGGTACTTTTTGCATGTATTTTTAAGCTTGAAAGCCTCAGTCCTCATTCATTGCAAATGAATGGAAAAGAACAACCAGCACATTCAAGTCATACATGCTTGAAACAACACAAGGGTGTAAATAACCTCAGAATCTTCATTCTCTGGTGAACTACTGGTTTAAAGACATTCACATGTTTGTTTGTAACTCTCCCACCCAACAGCACTAAGTTATGAGAACAAAAGATAAACACAATTCATACGCCTCAGCACAAAGCAAACATCTGTTTCAAGTATGTGTTTTACAGCCCTCTTGTTTCTGTTCATGCTACAGATCCATCTCTCCGGCTCTCATACACCATCTGAATGGAATAAACTGAATCTACCGTTGAATTACGTCTCCTCTGAGGATAAACTGTTACTTTTGGGCTCCAAGCACTCTCATGTGGTAATTCCTTTATGTCAGGCCCATTAAACTGAAATTGTGAGTTTACGATCGCTGACTGTAAGACAAAACTTTCTCCTATAGCTCTGATATGACCCACGGGAGACATCTGCTCAACTTTAACTCATGTACATGACTTGATATCATGCCAGCTTTCCATTTCTGTTTAGATATACCTTACATTCAATGTTGAACTTCCCACATAAACTGTGTAATGCAAATTGCACGGCGGATTTCTGCCGGTTTAACCGCAGGATTAACCGCAGGTGTAACGGACACTTCGCTGACACACAAAGGCTAATTTTAGCATGGTTTTGCAGATCGAATTCTTGGCTTCTGCGCCTGCTGGTGTCACAGCATGAAACATATGTAAATTGAAAGTGAAAGTAAAATGAAAGTAAAGCACCTGCAAAACAATTATGCTGCTATTGTACTTGCCTTTACCATGTCTAATGCCTTTAAAATAAGTTTAACTTAATCTGTAGTGTATGCATAAGGAAGGAAAACCCTAGCATGCTGACACAATACTAAATACTAGAAATAGGACATTCAAATACTGGGTAAAATAGTCAGTTTTAAATTACTATATATATATATA
>NW_015549599.1:286281-289895 GCF_001515605.1 Sinocyclocheilus anshuiensis | reverse complement strand
ATATATATATATATATATATATATATAGCAGCGTCAGAAAAAAAAAAACTAAAACAGGGGAAGTTCAAAGAAAATTTCTAATGAGAGCTGTTGACAGAGATATAGGAAACACAGGTGATCTGAGAAAGCTCATTAAAATAACTTAATATTCATTTTTCAAAATATATTTTACCTATCATTCATCTGTAAAACCTACAAACGTAAATACTGGTACCTTAAGAACCAGTATATTTCTAATAAACCTGACATTGCATACTATTTTTGACTCTGTGACAAATTGCTTATGTTCCAATATTTTTCCATGCTGATGGTCGTGCTGCAGAGTTGGAGCGAACCTCGTGTCAAAGAAAATCTCCAGGGCGCCTTGAAACATCTGACTTCTAAGTAAAACCTCAAACATTCAAACGTTTATCAAAAAATAAATAAATAAAAATAATAATATATCAAGTCAAGTCAAGTCAAGTCTGCTTTATTGTCAATTCTTCCACATGTACAGCACATACACACAGAGAATTGAAACTGCGTTACTCTCAGACCCTTGGTGCATACAGGTAACACTAACAGTAGAACATAAATACAGATATACAGATTAAATATAAAATACAACTATACAAATATACAAATAAGGTCAAATGTAAAAAAAATATAAAAAAAATATATATATAAAGCAGCACACGGCACATGGCAGATAGAGTGCAAACCAGTGAAGTAAACAACAGTGCAGATATAATGATTTGTAGTGCAAAAAGAGCTTATTTAGACTGATTAAAGTGACTGTGTGTGTGTGTATTTGGGAGGGGGGAGTGGGAGAGTCCGTCAGAGGGTCAGAGTTCAGTGGTGCGTGGGGCAAAAGAGGGGAGGGGGGGACAAGGTCGGGATGGAGTTCAGCTTCCTGACAGCCTGATGGATGAAGCTGTCCTTCAGTCTGCTGGTCCTGGCCTATTTATTCAAATAAATATCAAATATGTTTTGAGTCTCTTATGTCCTACAAGCCCATCTCGTTTAACCCTACAGTATTGTTAATTTGGTCACACTTGTGTTGTTCGCGTTCAAAAGTGACCAAGCACCTGAAATGTAACTTTTTGTTTTATTTTATTTTCAGTAAAATCAATGTTAATATATTTTTGTTCAATAATATTTTTTTATTTTGTATTTTGAGAGAATTTCATGGTACTAATTATAATTTATGCAATTATTATGATAATTTTTTTCCCACTGAAAATAACACAGTTCCCTTTCAGTCGGTCACTACAAGTCATGCCTTGACCGACGAATTGGGATCTCACTTAGAGAGACCAATCCACTTCGAGTGTAAACTAAACGAGACAATGCACATTAATAATATATGCACGATAACTGCATCCAGCTGCTGCTGATCACAGCGTGAGCATAAAAAGGAAGCCGGTGCAACGCATACCAGCTTTTCGCTTCGGAGCCGAGCGACAACATCGTTCTGCTCCTACCAAACTGCTTCGTGTTTGACGAGTCTAGAACGCTCTCGGGAGCTTTTTGTGTTGGCGGATGGCGCTTCAGCGGTGGTCGTTCCTGTGTCGAGTGGGTTGCGCACTTCAGGCTGCACTACCCCCGTCATACTGCAAGCAGCCATTTCCCCTGTGTGTCTCAGCACCTTAAAGAGCATTTCCCTGAAAGAGCCTATTACTCTAAAAGAGCTTACACGGGTGCGTCTTTGTAAAGATGACAGATCGTCTTTTTAAAGATGCCGTTTCTCCCGTGTGTTTCTGGATGCGGTCGTTACCTGGCGCCGGGTGATGGTCACGATCGCTGCCTCAGGTGTCTGGGCATTAAACACGCTGAGGTGGCGTTCGCGGATGAGTCATGTTCCCATTGCGGGAAGATGACTATCTCAGAGCTTTGGGCCAGGCTCCGTTTCCTCTAGGGGGGCGGAGCTCCGTTGCCTCTGCCGCGATCTAGTGTTTCCGGCCGACCTGGATGACCTGGCGGCCGCCAGGCGAGGACTACTTCGGGCAGTAGCACGGGCGGTCTGAGGGTTACAGTGCCCCGAACCGCAGCTGATCTCGCACTCCGAGCGACGAAGGTCACCGCGAGTTCTCTGGGTCGTGCAATGTCCACACTTGTGGTCCAGGAGCGCCATCTCTGGCTGTGTCTGGTCGACATGAGGGACGCCGACAAAGTTCGGGTCCTCAGTGCCCCTCTGTCCCAGACCGGCCTCTTCGGTGACGTGGTCGAGAGCTCTGCCCAGCAGTTCTCGGCTGCACAAAAGCAGACTGAGGCGATTCGTCACATTCTGCACCAGTTCTGATAATTGCTGCTAGCTGCTAGTTCTGATAATTCGCTGTCATGTGATACAGCTGTTCTGCGTTATAATTAAAGGTTAAGACATGGAGCGTCTTTTGTCTGTCGTTCTTCAGACATTACAGTAGACATCTTTTGGTTTTCAAACTGTATGGTTTCATCAGATAGTCACGTTAGCACTCGGCTAATGTATCCACCATTATTGTTTTGTTAAGTGTTTACAGTTTAGCAGCTAAACTTTAGCTGTGGGCACGCTTTGCATAAGTGTTAAACAAAATGTTTTTTATGTCATTATTTTGATTGGAAGAACTGATTGGAGCACTATATTATCGTTTTATGTAAAGGTGCATGCTAGGGCTGCCAGGTTGTCACAACAAAACCCGCCCAATTGCTACTCAAAACTAGCCCAATCGTGTTTCGAGGGTGGTCCCCCTTTCGCATTCGCATTCCAGTGCCTAAATATGATGTTATTGGGGTCGCTACAACCCACGACATAAAAAAAAAAAACACGGACTTGGCAACACAGATAGTAGCGCTCGCTAACTTGCTCAAGCGCTCCTCTTTGTGCCAATCACAACAGGCTTGGCCAGCTGACCAATCAGAGCAGAGTAGGCTTATGGAAGGGAGGGGTTTACAGACATTTCGCTCAGAACTGAATCGAACGAACCGTTTCGAAATCATGGACAAATGACTATGTATAAATGTACACTGAACAAAATTATAAACGCAACACTTTTGTTGAGCTGAACTCAAAGATCTAAGACTTTTTCTATGTCTTTTTTATTAAAATCTGTCTAAATCTGTGTTAGTGAGCACTTCTCCTTTGCCGAGATAATCCATCCACCTCACAGGTGTGGCATATCAAGATGCTGATTAGACAGCATGATTATTGCACAGGTGGGCCTTAGGCTGGACACAATAAAAGGCCACTCTAAAATGTGCAGTTTTATCACACAGCACAATGCCTGCATGCTGTGCATGCTGACTGCAGGAATGTCCACCAGAGCTGTTGCCCGTGAATTGAATGTTCATTTCTCTACCATAAGCCGTCTCCAAAGGCATTTCAGAGAATTTGGCAGTACATCCAACCGCCTCACAACCGCAGACCATGTGTAACCACACCAGCCCAGGACCTCCACATCCAGCATCTTCACCTCCAAGATCGTCTGAGACCAGCCACCCGGACAGCTGCTGCAACAATCGGTTTGCATAACCAAAGAATTTCTGCACAAACTATCAGAAACCATCTCAGGGATGCTCACCTGCATGCTCGTCATCCTCATCGTGGTCTCGACCTGACTGCAGTTCGTCGTCGTAACCGACTTGAGTGGGCAAATGCT
>NW_015549599.1:276991-286181 GCF_001515605.1 Sinocyclocheilus anshuiensis | reverse complement strand
AATTCCTGGAAGCTGAAAACATCCCAGTTCTTGCATGGCCAGCATACTCACCGGCCATGTCACCCATTGAGCATGTTTGGGATGCTCTGGATCGGCGTATACGACAGCGTGTTCCCCATTGAAGAGGAGTGGACCAATATTCCACAGGCCACAATCAACAGCCTGATCAACTCCGGCACATTTTAGAGTGGCCTTTTATTGTGGCCAGCCTAAGGCACACCTGTGCAATAATCATACTGTCTAATCAGCATCTTGATATGCCACACCTGTGAGGTGGATGGATTATCTCGGCAAAGGAGAAGTGCTCACTAACACAGATTTAGACAGATTTGTGAACAATATTTGAGAGAAATAGGCCTTTTGTGTACATAGAAAAAGTCTTAAATCTTTGAGTTCAGCTCATGAAAAATGGGGGCAAAAACAAAAGTGTTGCGTTTAGAATTTTGTTCAGTGTATATTCTGGGAAAATTACAGTGTTTTCTGACCTTAGATGCAAAGGTGATATAATACAAAGAATAGTGTTATAAATGTACATAATTTTTTTTTTTAAATACAAATATGAAAAGCTTTCGAGGATTTACGATGCTGATGACCGTTAAATGCATCATCACAGTCTTGTGAACAGGGTCCATTGTCTGGAGATTTTTACATTTTTCAGTGTCCAATTTCTCTATGAAGGGGCAAAATATAATCTATATAAAAAGACAACATTTACATATATGGAGATTTAATTTATTTACATAAAGTTTGAGTAAACAGAATATGTTCTGTGAAAACATATTTAAATGTATTTACTTATAGCAAAGTATAGTAAAAAGGAGCATTAATTGCATATTTTAACATTTCAAAATATATTTACATTTACAGAAATCTAATATATTTACATGTACAGAAATGTAATATGTTAACAAATATTAGAAATTAATATATGGACACATATTGCAAATTAATATGTTTACATAGTCTGATATCTAAATATATTTACATATAAAGGAAATAAATATATGCAAATATTTCCGATAAAAAAATTGTGTATATATATATATATATATATATATGCATACACACACACACACACACACACGTTTAATATATGTGAACAATATTAAAAAGTAGCCAAAATCAAATATTTATATTTTTAATATATATTTCAAAATATATTTATATATATTGTATAAAATATATTTTCTTCTATTTAAATTTAAGATATTTAAATATAAGAAAATCTATTTATTATTTATATATTTAATTCTATGTGACTTCTGTATGTGTTAGCATGTTGCTAGCATAATTTATGCAACTATGAGTTAGCACATTGTCCTGGGATAGTCGTTAAGCCTCGTTAAGTCTTATTGTACAAAAGTTTTGACCCCCTCAATGAAAGCTTATGGAATTTTTCGTAGATTTGTTTGTCTAGTTTACAAAAACTGTAAATCCGATCAGTTAAAGGGGTCATATTATGCTATTTTAAGGATCATTATTTTGTGTATTTGGTGTAACAGAATATGTTGACATGCTGTAATGTTCAAAAAACACATTATTGTTCAAATAATGTACATTATTGTAGGTCCTCTGTGACCCACCTCTCTCAAACGATTAGTTTTCAATAAAGCCCCCTCCTTTGACAAGCGCAGTCTGCTCTGATTGGCCAGCTGACCCAGTGCAAGCACGCGTCGGAAATGTAACGGCCCTTACCATAATCGCGAACTTTCAGCTTTCAAAGTAAAAAAACAGTTAATCAAGACAAGACAGTTAATAATGTCGTTAGTTTTACCATCAGTTCATGCCCGAAAGGGCAACAGAGTCACGTGACAGACACAGTGATGATGCAGTACACAAGCCGCGGTTAAGACAGCTGACGATGCTATGTGCTATGATTTCTGACAGGCAGTTCACTCTCCTGTAATGTGACCCTGTTCCCCTCACACACACACACACACACACACACACACGACGCGTTACTCTGCGCTGCGCAGTACTTCGCATTTGAACAGTCCAACCAGACACACAATTTTTTTTGTTATATTTAACAAATACTCTGTAACACCCCTCAGTGAACAAACCAACTACGAGGGTCAATGGACCCTTCCCCCAAAATGCATCTAACACGGTTGCCCAAAGGAATGCAGGCAGAGTAACTCACTCATTTTCCTCATAGGAAAGACACATAATGCCCAGAGAAATGGACTGTTTCTCTAATTAATTCATAGGAAAACCTTTCTTTGAATGAACACACATATCCTTTAGGTCATTGTGTATGTTGTCTTTGAGATTTTATACTGTTTTATGCAGGCTTATTATGGAAACCCTCATTTCTGTCATCTTACCTATATGTAATCCTACCATGTTTAGTATCTATGAATTCGTCTCCTGATGATCTAAATGAGAGTGCATATTAAATGCTGATACCTATGCAACATATTAATGTTCTAAGAATCTTTACTAGTTTGTGCATCAACATCTAATCGAATTGCATATGCAAAATACCATGCTTGGAGACAAAGAGTCATAAAACTCCCCAGTATTTCCAACTTCCCGGTTGGAATTTCAGCCTTTCTCATTGGACAAGCTCATCCCGAGAGGCGTGAATCTTGTCAGGCCTTAAAGGCTCACATCAGTGACCCGCCTCCAGTCTGCGAAAAAACTGTCGTCCATAAAATGCGTTGCACAAATTCGAATATCTGGGTTGTGCGGTTCTGTTGTAAATAAACCTAATTGCATCTACTTCCGGAAGGCCAAATAAAGTGCTTTTGCTTTCGCACTGAAACACATAGCGATGGCTGCATCAATACTACTGCTGTTCCTGAAACCACGCCTTATTTCTTTGCGTGTACATTTGGGCGGCATTATGCTAATATTTCCACCCGCCTCCAGTCTGCGGTTCGGTTAGATTCTAAGATGAAAATGTGAGCTCCAACGCTGCTAAGAACCCACTAAGTTCGTGCCAGGCTTCGGCCTTGACTTTCCATTCACTGGGATTCTCTGACTCAAACTGGTTGTTTTTCATCAACCAACTTCAGCAAAGATCAACTTGAGCCTTCAGATTGCATCAGGACTCTCTTTCAGACAGACAATACGTTCAAGTATCAAACTTAGTTAATTAGTCAATTAGTCAAATTTAGTTTATTAATTGATACATTAAGTATCATTTGCACCTTTTTACAAAGGTGAGCTTGTAACACTCCAAAGAGAAAGGAAAACTTGAAATTGCATCATATGACCCCTTTAAAAAAGATAAAGCAACCTAAGTCAGACCAGTCTAAGTTTGGTTTGGAGTTTGGTGGTTGTATTTTGTAAACTCTAGGAGGAAATACCTTCTAAATTTAGTGTCATAGGAAGAAAAAGTAGCTTAAATATGATTTCAGTATGTTGGCTTTGACAAGCCAGCATAATAAGCAGCTTTAAAACCATTCAATCATAATATAACAGTGTTTTCACTCTTTTAGTTGAGTGACATGATTCAGAAAGCTGAATGTGTGTGTTGTTGACTCTTTCTCTTTCTTCACGACTAACCAAACTAAGCGGTTGTGTTTCAGTCAGGGCGTAAAACTTCAACATAAACACAGTTAGGTAAAAGTTAGGTAAAACACAATAATAAATTATTTCATGAATAAATGAACTGAAAAGTCACAACTTTTACAAAAACATAAGGACATAACAGGATTAAAGCAGAATATAGATGCGGTGAGTCTCACGGTCTCTCTTAACCCTCTGGGGTCCGAGGGTGTTTTGGGGCCTGGAAAAGTTTTGACATGCACTGACATTTGTGCTTTTTTCAGTTGCTTACAAACATTTGAATGTCTAAAGTTTAATAACACTGTAATCAGCACAAACTGAGTTTCAGTTCATTTTAGTGACGTGTTTCAAAAAGATATGCGCAGAGAATGAGACGGTTAAAAGCACACCCTGTATATTTTCTTTATTTTGCAAAAGCACAGTTTTGTTGATATTTTAAGTGTACACAAATAAAAGTAGACCCTTTACAGATTTAAATGCTGTATTACTCTTATATGTACGGTCAAGTACGAAGGAGCATTTTAGTTCTTTTCGCTGTCAACATTCAAATCTGCAAAAATTCCCGCCGGCGGAACTGTCGACCCCAGGATGTTAACATCAGATGATCGCGAACGCCAATGACCGAGTATAAAACATTCAACATATTAACATTATTACTCACATTACTTTTATATCGTTGCTGTCTATTTTATAGAACATAAAAAAAACTTCCTGGCGTTGTGAAACATATATGCAGTGAATGAATCTTCATAATGTTTCACTTGATTGTACATTTAGTCAGGAATCATGGTTTGGAAAAGTAACTAGTAAAATATGTACAAGTTATGTCACAGTAACACAATAGCAACTAATGCAAGTAGGCAAATAAAAAAAAAACTTACTATATCCTCCACTGAATATCACGCCCGCGCATTCTTCTGAGGAAAATCCAAAGCTCTTTCTGTCTTATTCCTCTCAGCGTGTCTTCTTCCAGAAGCGAAGTAGCCGAGGTGAACTTGAGGAAACGTCTCGCTGATTTGTTTGCTGTGATGTGGGCAAAGTTCCGCCGGCGGAACTGTCGACCCCAGGGGGTTAAACTCCAAACTCAAGACGCTTGCGAAAAGCACAGCATGACACCTCATCAAAATCTCACTGCTGTTACTGCCAACTTCCTTTACATTTTGTAATTTTATTCCAAAATCCCCAGGAAAAAAAAACCACATATAAATTAAATAAATAAATAAATAACCCCAGAACTCGAGAAACCTGTCAAACACCAAAGTCTGACTATCGCTGGATGAATCCTAAAACATACTTCATCACGTGCCTATAACAGACCAGAAAGACTCGACAGCTGGGCTGTTTTATACACAAACTTTGTCTGACCTTTATTGTTTTGGTCCATCACCCTTAGGACTTAAGTAATTATATATATATATATATATATATATATATAAAATTATTATTATTATTATTATTATTTAAATTTTTTTTTACTTTACCTTAATGGATAGCAGATGCTTTTATGCAGATCATCTTACAACATGTTCAGTTCATCTGCATGTTTCAAATGGCAAAGCAGTAATTTCACACTTCTAAAAGTAGTTTTTATATTTCTAAAGAAAATATGAGTGGTGTTGACTATATGCAACACTCAATCCTGGCGGTTGTTAGGATGTGGCCAAGTGGTTGCTAGGGGTGTTCTGCATGGTTGTTAGAGCATTCTTAGGAACAACCCACTAACTACAAATATGTGCAAAAATAGTGAACAATATAACAACAGATAACTTAACAATGACCACTAATTATAATGCTGGAAAGAACACATCACATCACATATTATTAAAAAGTGTTGTTTTTGTCAGACAGATAGATAGTGAAAGTGAAAGTGACATGAAGCCAAGTATGGTGTCCTATACTCGGAATTTGTGCTCTGCATTTAACCAAGTGCACACACACATCAGTGAGTACAGTAGTGAACACACTCACACACCGTGAACACACGTAACACACGTTTTTTTTTGTAATATGTACACTGTCTTTCAAGACAAAGAAAAACCCTTCTTAATTGAAGTTATTAACAACTTAAGCACTGAATTCAAAGCTTACACGTTTTAATGGCTGATGTGGTTTTAATAAGGTAAATTGCACATGCATTTTGGCTCTCGTGATAGTTTAGAAGAATCTCTTTCACACCAGAGCGAGAAAATCACTCGAACCTGCACATGCCATAAGGTCACAAAGCGAAGAGCCAGTTAAAGGTCTCAGACATTGACGGCAAACACGCAAACCTTCTCAATGTCTGGATGACTGGAAAGAAACAGAGATCTTTTGACAGAGGGGTTCAAACTGTCATGTTAACTGCAGAAGAGAAAACATGCCCACTTCAGATTCCTCAAAATGGACACTAAAACTGTCTGAATGTCATTGCATTAGATGAAGTGTTAATTTTGACAGCAAATTTTGATTTTGTTTTAGTCATAGATTTTGACTAAATTGCTATTTAGTTTTAGTCATATTTTAGTAATCTGAATTGTTTTAGTTTTAGTCTAGCTGTAGTCCACTAAAATATCATAGGATTTAGTCAACTAAATCTACAGTAGATTTAGTTGACTTAAATCTAATGGGTTTAGTCTATTTAGCTTAATTGATTAATTAAGTATTTCTCTAACTTTTCCAAACTCAATATATATTCCTGGAGAAATCCTGTTAATATGAATGATATTATGATATTATGCAATATAGACACAGATTTTACTGCTGTGACATATGGAATGTCTTAAAATTAAATAAAACCACCTCATAAGGAAACAAGAACCTGGTCTTATTTTCAAGAAAAGACCAATGGTTATAACAACTTGCATACAACATTATTCATTCTCCTTATTAAGGCTAGTAAAGTGATTCAGTCAAGTGCAGTGACTGATTTTCTCTTTGTCTTTTGTTGTTTTGATTAACATGAATTAACATTAACCCTAACAACAGCAACTAAATTAGACTGCTGTCCCTTTAAGACTGAATGCACAGATCCTATATACTTACACATACAAAATTTTCCTGACTGTTTATGTTCACTTAAGACATAACCGAGTGTGTTTACGTGAATACTCACCAAAACGGACAATTTGACATCTTTTTTTATGTATTTGTCAGTTCAAATGTGACAAGACGCAATAGAGAACTGAATTCAGTAGTTGTACTCTATCTGAGAGGCTATCTGTCTTCCCAAATCGTCCCTCCTTAACATTTTCGTCTCGTTTTTATTCATTGATGAAAATGTCAATAGATTTTCGTCATAGTTTTTGTCATTCAGAGCTAATTTTTATTTTGTTATCATCTCGTTTTCAACATGTTTTGGTGAAAAAAATGTTGTTGACGAAAATTATTAGTCAACAAAATTAACACTGATTACATGCAAAATACACCATAATATTTATAAACATTGTTTTTTTGTTATTTGAAACAAAAGGAACGTCCTTGTGTCAAATGCTTTGCTTGTGTCACACTCACACACATCACATCGGTTTTGTTTTCAGTTTGCACGTCTTCCCTTAGTTGGTTGTCATGGTTACTCATTTGATTTAGTCATCATGTTCAGTTGTGTGTGCCTCATTATCATGGGTATTTAAGTTCAGTTCTGTTTCAGTTTAGTGGTCCAGTGTTGTCTGTCTTGGATGTGTTTTATGTTGCTCTGTTCTTGTTGGATTACCTGTTGGATTTATTAAATATTACCTATTTGCCTTCATCTTCATCTTCGTGTGTGTTTATACAACCACACACGTGACAACTTGTAAATTGTCCTTGTGTTTCTTCAATATTATTATCTAATGCAGTGACATTCATTGATTTTAAGTGTCTAAATGCATTTTCATGCATTTGATAGGCGCATTCGAACATGAAAGACAATCACGCTCTAAACCATCTTATATCGCCGTCAACGGCCTCTGACGGCTCTGGAAAGCTATTCGGTTTCCAGCTGAGAAAGTTAAGCTGGAGAGAAATCCAGCTAGTGATATCAACATTCAGCTCATGTACAGTAGCTTCCCACAGTTTTATTCACAGGATTTGGCTACTGAAGCAGAAATTCCATGTTTCCCCTCCATCCGTAGCCGTGCATTATGAGGAGCCTGTTATGAATAGACTGGCAGATTAAATGCTAGATGAATTACCGTGAGGCCTGGCACTGAGCATTTATTTTACCTCTCAAGCAAAAAATAAATAAATAAATAAAAATAAATATTCACAATTGTATGTGCATCTCTACAGATTACGCTGCGGCAAACAATACATGCGATTTAAGCCCAATTAGCATGTTAATCTTGTTGTGCAAGAGCAACCTTGAAAAATGGGCCAGTGCGTATGATCGCATTTCTAATTACTCATTAGTCTTGACTGTTTGGAACAGATGAATCACGGCACCATTATACATGCTGAACAGATTCAATGGAGGGAAATATCATGATGAAATCTTCTTCCTAATATTTTTGGCATGAAATGAGCATTGGATTATAGACATTTTATCTGCTGTGAGTCCCACGTGAGAGACGATGTCCCTGAGTAATGTAATCCTGCCACAAAAAGAGTCCAAAAGCAAAATGCTGATGTTTGCAGAGAGAGAAAAAAAACATTTTCTTTCTTTCTTTCTTTCTTGTAATAAATATACTTACTTTTAATACAGTATATTTAATTATTTATAACAGGATTTGGACAGAGTGACACAATATTTTCCATATTATTCAGATTATTGCTTTCAAATTAATCTGAGTGTTTTTTTTTTATCCAGTTTTGACTGTAACCGGTGATGCAAAAAAATTAATAAATAAAATAAAAATACTGGAATTCTCATTGGTCTACATTAAAAAACAAAAATATTAATTAAATAAATAAACCTTTTATTTCAGCATGTTGCTGAGGCACCAATTCTCATTTTCATTTAGTTTTACATAGTAAAATACAAGTTATAACTAAAGCACAATATAACTAAAAACTAGAACTGCAATATAAAAATAAATAAAGTTAACAAGTATTTAACAAAAACTAATAAAAATGACAAAAACAAAACAAAATTACTAAAATTTAAATTAAAAAGGAAACTGAACATATAAAAATGAAAAGCTAATTCAAAACATTATAAAATAAAATAAATACAACAAGCATCGAGTATATTTATATTTAATATCTGATATGATATGATCATCTATCATTTTGTTGATTTATGCAGCATTTTGATTTCAGTGAGGACAGAAAATTGACAGTCTGATTTTTTGTTCTAACTAGGGCTGCAAGAATTGGACAAAAATCAAATTTTGATTTTTGGTGTTTTATTATACTCAATAAAATATTAAACTCTAATTTAAATAAAGTCAAATAAAATAAACTAATAAATAAACATATCATATATTCTTATATATATATATATATATATATATATATAATATATAAACATAAAATTTTTCTTAAATATATGCATGCATGTGTTTGTATTCACATATAAATAATAAATATACACAGTATACGTCCAGTTATTTCACTTTAATAGCATAGGAAAGTGCCTATACCTTGCCATTAAAGTAAAATGACTGAACCTAAACATAGTAGCCTGATAAAAATGCTAATTTTAGAAGACAATTTCAGATGGCACTTAGAGGCTTTTGCATCTGAACTCTTCATTCATATATATATATATATATATATT
>NW_015549599.1:275660-276608 GCF_001515605.1 Sinocyclocheilus anshuiensis | reverse complement strand
ATACTGGTGTGTGTGTGTGTGTGTGTGTGTGTGTGTGTGTGTATATATTAGGGCTGGTAAGCGATTAATATTTTTAATCTAATTAATTACAAGATGTGGCGATTAATTAATCTAATTAATCACTAAATGTGGCTGTGAAAATACTCCCAAAACATAATTTAAAGCCATTATTGTGTTAAATGAGAAAAATATCAAGTAGCTATTACAAAACAAGTCGCTTTAGAAAGAAATGTTTTATTTGATTCAACATAAAATGTATTAAACATAAATGTTTAGCCTACAAGGGCCTAACATAAACTATGAAACATAAAAGAAGATAATTTGAGAAATACCTCAGTATTTACCAAATATACCAAATCATCAAATAACCAAATCAGCTTGTTTACCAACATTCTTCTTTTTGTTCTGGTTACCAACATTCATTATTTTCTTTTATGTTCCATGAACTATCACTTTATTTATTTATTTATTTTTAATGAAATTATACTCTAAATAAGAAACTGAAACTGCCAGCAGGTGGCGGTAAATGTCTTTATGAGTAAGTAATGAGTCATTTAATCATTCGATTGGTTCAAACTGCTGATTTATTCAAAAATTGAGTAAATGGCTTACTTTATGAATGGGCCATTGAATCATTGGTTCACCCGATTGCAGGGAAAGCCGAGCGACGACAGAGACTGTCATTTGGGTTCAGCTATTGAGTCACTGCGCATTCAAGGGCAAGATAAGTGAAGTGAGAGTTCACGGAACACAGACATAAACCATCGGCCAATTCTCAACAACCAATTCTCCAAGACGACATTTAAGTCTTGGACAAAGAAATAAACAACCATTAAAAGGTGTTGACAGAGGACAAATCACATTACTGATGTACACACTACAAGTGTTTTATTATACTGAATAAAATATTAAACTCTCATAAAAAAAACATTAATATCATTATATATA
>NW_015549599.1:263755-275522 GCF_001515605.1 Sinocyclocheilus anshuiensis | reverse complement strand
ATTCATTAATCTAATTAATCGCAAATTAATCGCACATCAAATTTGGCTGATAAATTACTCCCAAAAGATCATTTAAAGCCATTGTTGTGTAAAACATCAAACAGACATTAAAAAAAGTTGCTTCAGCAAGAAATATTTTGTTTGATAAAATGTATTACATATACTCTTTTGGACCATGAGGGTGAGTAAATGATGACACAACTGTCATTTTTTTGGTGGGTGAACTATACCTTTAATAATTTATTTGATTAATTTTATTATTATTACTATGGAAATATGAAATAATTTCTTTAATGAAATTATACTCTAAATAATAAACTAAAACTGCCAGTAGGTGGTGATAAATGTCTTACTGATTAAGTCATCGAGTCATTTATTCACGTCATTTGATTCGTTAAAATGGCTGATTCATTCAGGAGTGAAGTAAATGGTTCTTTATGAATGGTCCATTGAATCATTAGTCTTGTTCGACTTGTAGCGGATCATGACACCATCAGACTGGTGTGTGACATCAAAGTACCGCAAGAGTGATTAGAGACGCCTCTGCATGCTTTTGAATCACTCTCGCGGTACTTTGATGTCATACACGCAGCGCCACTTCAAATCCAACACACCTATGGCCAGTGGTTCAACGCGCCAAATAGTTCACCCAATTCATTCAAAAAGTGCATTAAGAAATGAAATGCTGCTGTGTGTTGCTCGTGGATGAACAGTTCTGCTTTGTCTTTATATTTTCGTTGGTCATTAATTAATAAATTAACACTGCTGTACTATAATATACACAAAAAGAATATCGGACGATATATCGATATCGGTCTTTTTTTTACTCCCAAATATCGGTATCGGCCCCAAAAAACCCATATCGGTCGGGCTCTAGTCATTAAGTGCTGTCTTTTGTTCCAAGCTGAAAAATGGTCTGTGTGGTGCAGTTCAAACAAGTAGTGCTGTTTTGTTTTAAGTTTGCCGTTTATTAACTTCTTACTTACTGAACTGTTGTATAAGATCAGTAACACATTTGCACTGGTGTGATATTGCACTTAGCCTATTGCTCATGTGATATTGCTTAACTATATGATGAAAATATGAAAGAAAAACTCAAACAGGGGCATTTTTGCCCCATATCTTGAATTTTAGGGACATTCTACGTACTCTAAGCTCCCTCATGCAGTGAGTTGTTGCCCTGCCTCATATTTGTCATCAATAAAGTAAACTGTATTAATGTCAGATCACCCACATAGGTCTGGGGCGGGGCAAGTGCGTTAAATGCGTTAATAATTGTAACTGTTGTAATTGTAATTGTATTAATCTAATTATCGCGTTAAATTACCAGCCCTAATATATATATATTCTGATATTTAATTATATATTATTATACTACAGGGCTGTTGAATGCTTGAAACTGATTGTGTGCAATTATTTTCAGGGAAACGCACAGCTAAACTAGTTTCAGGCAGGTCTTGAATGCATTACATGTACAGATCACTTCACCAAATGTTTTCAGTTATTTCAAAGGTCCTTACAGCTTACAACAGCAAAATAACCGAAACCCGTAACGGCACTGACCAAACAAATAAATGCAGTAAAATAATATGATAAAAAACGACAGATTATTTCCATGTTTTTGCCACAAATTTACGTTTTATTATTACGGAAAGCATATACTCTCTTTCTGCTCTGTCTCCCATAAATGTACACACATACAGTACCGACATACTCACATGCACAGAAACGTGTTGTCAGCACTGCTCTGATGATTTTATCAGTAAAATAGTTCAGTAACTTTAAAGCTACATGTAATTGCTCATTAGCGAGGTAATGCGGCGCTGTTCTTGAAACATTCTGAACTTACTGAACGTTTTCGCTATTAGTGGAGATGCTGCTGCTGATCACTGTTGGGAGACACAGACTCAGATAATTCACACACACATTATCCTCTCTCTCTCTCTCTCTCTCTCTCGCTCTCTCTCTCTCTAATAACTTCATTATTAACTTCATTAGCCTGCTATCAATGGCTCAATCATCTGTTGCTAGGTCTAAAATTTATATTTGAGTTGTGGTAACTGTACAAATTAAACATGGGAAAGGAACACCTGGGGAGCAAGACACAGACAAAACATGGAACAGAGTCTGACAAGTATAAGCAGAATAATTGACTCCGGTCCGTTGAATTATTAGAAAATAATGCACAACCGAGGTGTAACACATCATCATATATATATATATATATATATATAGTATATAGTATATATATATGTATACACACACAACAAAATGTAATATATATACAACAGTTATTTCTGGTCCTCAAATCTGATTGGCTGAGAGGTCTTTCCACCCTTGAGATATTCACCCAGTAATGCCTCGAGAACCGTTTCACCATTTGTATCACTCTGCTTGCAGTAAGGCGGATGCCCAAATCCACTATTTTATAAATAATACTGTTTCTGTGTCACGGAATGTAGTTTTAAGAGTTTTTAAGTGAGTATGTAATTGTTTAGACTTCAAATATGCAGATTGGACATAGACCCGAAAAGTATTTTTTTTATTGTGCCATTGTTTTTCTCAAAAAGTGCAAACATGCAACATGAGTTAGGCCTGTATGAATTAAATTAATTAAATTAAATATTATGTTTTTGAGTTGGCCAGTGGTTCCCAAACTTTTTCTGCCGGCCCCCCTTTTGTATAGAAAATATTTTCAAATATATATATTTTTTGGGGGAAAGTCTCTTATGCTCACCAAGGCTACTTTTATTTATTAAAAATACAGTAAACACTGTAATATTGTGAAATATTGTCAATTTAAATGATCTATTTGAATGTTTTAACATATAGGCTACTGTATTCCTGTGATTAAAGCTGAATTTTCAGCATCATTACTCCAGTCTTCAGTGCCACGTGATCCTTCAGAAATCATTCTAATATGCTGATTTGCTGCTCAGCAACCATTTCTGATTATTATCGATGTTGTAAACATTTGTGCTGCTTAATATTTTTGAGGAAACAATTTTTTCACGATTCTCTTATGAATATTTGAAATTGTTCTTTGTGTCAGAGCGCTGGAGTTCGTCAGAAATAGAGCACAGCATCAGTATACTATCATGGATTTGTCACGTCGTGCCGCATCCACAGCAGAGAACATCACTGGGTTCTAATCACGCCGCTCGCGTCTGGTGTAAACATGTTGTTTTGTGACCCTGAATATTTAGATTTTTTTGCACCCTCAGATTCTAGATTTTCAAATAGTTGCATATCGGCCAAATATTGTCCTATCATAATAGATGTCCTGTCAACGGAAAGCTTATTTATTCAGCTTTCAGTAATTGTATATACATTGTTGTGATTAATTGTGGCTGGAACAATAATGTAGCTGTAAAAATAGTTGCCTGCTGAAATTGAAATGTATATACATCTTCATCATGACTAGATAGACACGGTGAGTTTGTCTTTACTATACACGTTAGATGTGATCCACCTCATAGTAACAATCCTGTCAGATAGTCCATCCTTTGAGTGAGAGTGTAATGTTACAGGTCGGCCGATCTGGTTTCGTAGTTAAAGTTAACCTTTTTGACATGTTTCCGTGTTATTGTTGCTCAGCAATGGCATGGACGCGATGTTGTCTGGGGGTTTGGCAAAAGGAGAGTGGGACGGTGGGCGGGCGGTGCTCGGGGTGGTGACTGAAGGCAGTGACTGTGTAGTTTTGACATCACCTTTTTACGGAAGTCACAACGGTTCGTGAGAAATCACAGCTACTTTATGCAGGCTACGTGCATTTTACTGTGGACTGACTGTTTTGAAACTTATATGGTAGTTAAATAGCCCATAGTCCTCAGTTATCGTGAAAAAAGCCAGGAGATTGCAGTTTTGACAATATGGGACCTTTAAATATATTTATCATCTGCTTTACGTTTACCTGGCACTTGAAGTCCTTTCACAAACTTGTAACTTTTATGCTTCGAGCAGAACCACTTTTATGCTTAGAGCAGAACCATATTCATTTATATTTCTACATGGCTGCCTGCAATACAACTCTGATTCTTCAATCGCGCCATCTAGTGGTCTGTTACTGATACAACCACAACTGCTACAACTGATAACAGAGCACTCAAGCGGGTACTGCGAGTCATGTTGAGGTAATTCAAATATGTCAAATTTATATTTTGCTCTCAATTATTTACTTATCAGACAAGTGGCCGCATGATAAGCGGGAACATTACGCAGTGTAGTCTTTATCACCCTGCAGAGGTTTCTTTTGCAAAATAATCTGCTGACTGTACACTATCCCTCAGTTTGGGAACCACTGGAGTAAGCGATTTGCGCTCTATTAATGTGGCCCGTTACAATGCTCTGTGTTTGATTACTAATGCCTCTGTAGTACGGCGTTGCACACAGGACAAAAACGTTCAGCCTCGACTCTTTATCTTTATTTGTGTTCAAATTTACAAAGCGTACCAAATTGAACAAATCTATATAAATGCAAAATTTGAATTCATGAATATATAACGGTATCCACGGTATAGCAAAATCCATATCATGGAACAACATAATACCGGTAGTCACTTTCATACCGGTATAGCGCCCACCCCTACTCTACAGTGGTTAAACATTAAATATAGCCTAATTCGTTTTGGGTAAATCTAACAGGCAATGTTTGGTCTCTTTAATCTATTATTTGTTCCAGAACAAATTGTTTTGGCTGAGGGTAAAGTCTCATAACTTTATATTGTAAATAACTTTAATGCTGTATATCAGAGCGCTGCCTTTGTACTCTTGACTGAATTGACGGCTGTTGTTGTTTATTAAATATTATTATTCAATAAACAATATTTGATATAAATTAGGGATGCACCGATACCACTTTTTCCAGTACTCGCCCGATACCAATATTTTATTTTTGGTACTTGCCGATACCAAGTACCAATACCAATATTTTTATTGCATTTGTACATTTTTTAAATATTGGGTACCGTTAATACTGAATGTTTAACGTTATATTCATTGCATACATATACTTCATAGTAGACATCCTTAACTCCATTCTGCTGTTGTTCTGTTGTCGGTGTTTCTTTGTCTGAATATGGCGCTTATCACATGCTGTGTGGTATCGGCGTTTGGTATCGGGGCATTTTAACGAGTACGAGAATGAGTACAGGAGCTCAGTATCAGGCCCGATACCAATACCAGTATCGGTATCGGTGCATCCATAATATAAATAGTATTTAATAATAGTATTTGGTATTGAGAAACAGTGTGTCTGTTTGTGATGGTGATTTTTGTTACATTGTTACACCATTATATAGCGACAAGACACTGTTTTTATGAGTGAGTCTGCAGTAAAGATTTTATATTGAAAGAGACTGAAACAGAGAAGTTATTTTTTACTTTCAACACCTTATAAGACGCAATCAACAAATGCACTGAGCAGTGCTGTCATCGGAAATCGCCCTTAACAGATGAAAAAAGGATTAAAAAAGGATAGTATGGCAAAGATATTACTTTCCTCAGCAGACATTCAAACTGATGTTTTATTCTGAAAATGGGATTGAGCTGAAGAATAAATGCTAAATCAGACTCTACATAATACAGTATGCTTTCAATGAAGCAACCCAAACGTTCCTTCGTTACTAGTTCTAGTTCTACTAGTTCTTGAATTAATGGACGCTTGGGCTCACCTGTTAAACTGTCAACTTGAGATTTGAATCCGTGGCAGAAGGAAGTAGTTACGCATACAAAATGTTTGTTTTTTTTAAAGGGGTCATCGGATGCGACATGCACTTTTACAAGCTGTTTGAACTGAAATATGTGTTGGCAGTGTGTGTACACAACCACCCTATAATGGTAAAGATCAACCCAGTGTTTTTTTTATCTCATTAAATGATTTCCCCTTTCTCAAATCGAGCCAATCTCAGATGCCTGTCTGTGTGACGTCACAGAGACAGGCCCCTCCCACGATAGTTTGATTGACAGTAGCGTTTCAGCACAGACTGGACTGGTGTCTTACCTTAGACCCGCCCTGAGTGAGCTGTCATCAGTCCGCCATTGTTTCACCGCTGGAGCAGATGTAGACAAGAATGACTCCTAAGCGATTGAGGTGTTCTGTTGTTGGATGTAATAATGAACATAGCAGTCGTCATTTACTCCCGACAAGTAAGCAGCTGAAGACGCAGTGGATTACCTTTGCTTCTGAAGGGAATGTGCCCCTGATCTACTTAAATGTGTGCTATGTTCGCGCAAATCATTCATGATCCAGCTTCACCTCCAGAAGAAGTGAGTGTAAGGTTTTTTAATGAATCTTTGCAAATCGCCTTTCCTAATAATGTGCTAGTTAGCGAGTTTCACAATGAATGCGGCTAATGACAGAGAGCGGCTCGGAAGAGAGGGGCGGGGTGAGCAGAGCTCATTTGCATTTAAAGCAGAATGCAATAAAACAGCGTGCTGTAGACAGAGCTATTTTTGACAGGGTAAAAACGGTGTTGTTTTACACTACCATTGAGAAATTTTAACCAAACTATGTTACAGACTTTTCATTAAGACCCTAAAGAATCATATCAACTTGTGGAAAATGGGCATCCGATGACCCCTTTAAGACACTCCGTGGTTGTTTGTTTTTTACACACTTGTGCCATCAAACTGTTGTATAAATGCAATATCACCTATGGTGAAATGCAACATTACCTACAGCACTCGGCCAAATCGCAGCCATTCTGATATAGAGTGATGTCACACGGGTACTCGTGTGATATTGCTCATATATGTACACTTGCAAATTCAGTTTCTTTTAATACTAGCACAATACTAAACAATGGTCTCTTCACAGTAAAACCCTCTAGTGCAAATCAGCCATCGCAAATGTCCACGTCTTAAAGTGTGAGTTTACACAGACATCTAATGGTGGTTGTGCTCATAAATAAGAGGCCTGCCGGAGTGACCACAGGGAAGGAAGGACAGGTGTGGGTGTATTAGATCTTAATGGGTCCTCGAGCCACTCTGGGAATTGACTTATTTGGCTCTTGGCAGAGGGGCTGACGTATCGCCGTCACCGCGGCTGATTATAGAAGCGCTCAGCAGAATGATGTGTGCTTGGCCTTTTCATGCTTCATTAACAAAATCAGGCAACCTGCCACATGCACGCCGCAGCTCATTAAGTCAGTGAGGGGAATAATGTTGAATGCAAAGTCTGGGAGAAACCGCAGAGCCGTCCATTAATAACACTCCAGTACCAGAGCAGGATAATATGAACTGGACGGTCTGCAGCCATTTACATGTTTATTTATTAGTGATTCACACTCAGACTTGGGGTTAGAGATCAGAGCGAACCCCTAAGGAAAAGTGCTCTACTGCTTTACTAGGAGATCACACTTACAATTTTTGCTTGGCAGACGATATAACAAATAAAAAAATAAAAGAAACGGAACACCTTAGCAACCACACAGAAACATGCTAAAATACCACAGCAACCACATAACAACCACCCAGGAAGTCCTAGCAACAACATAGCAACATGCTAAAAAGCATTTAGAATACCCTAGTAACCACATAACACAATTTCTGATTTTTTTTTAATAAATGCTGATCTCATTTATATTGTAAAACTCAAAAGGAACAATGAACTGTTGACAATTCAAATGTTTTGTTCAACAGAAAATCTGGTAATTTGTCATAATTAATGATAGTTATCATTTCATCAGATGATCTGAATGATGTGAAAAACAACTGCAGACACACACACACACACACACATCATAATTTTACATTTCCACCAATCACTTTGTAAACAACATAAATCACAGACATTTTAACTGTAAATTACCAAAACAAGGATCAACAAATGCTGACATATTTTGCATCCTGAGCTGAAATCCCTCCTCATTTACCTGATAAACGGATGTTAACATTGCTTTCGTAAAGTTTACGATGGTTCAGAGTCATAAACTGAACTGACGGCTCTCAAGAAGGTAAAACCTCCATTAGCGGCTGGGAAACGTCAGGTAAATTGAAAGTAACAGATCAATAAGCTGTGCATGTATTAAAATAACCCTACGATTTAATGTTCTGAGCCAAAGATGAAGCACACAAAATGTCCTTCAGAGAAAAACTTAATCAAAGAGATCAGGACAGAATATTAGACTATTATACGGTGTGTGGGTCTAAAGAAATCAAATCGATGTCAGTATAAATCAAAAGAATAAAAACAACAACAGAATTTCAATGTCTGTCTTTTATTATAAATGTGACTGTTCTGCATTGCTCCGTGCCTAATGTATGAAAGTAATAGTGTAAAAAGTACACACACACACACACACACACACACACAAAACAACAACTAAAAGAAAGGAAAAATAACTAATACAATGGGAAATGTTGTTGCAAGCACATACTGTATAAGCTTGAATTATGAATAATTTCAGTTTCATTCATGTATGTTATGGTTTCTAAAGAAGCTTTTCAAAACTGGATAATATTACGCACAATATCTACCTGCATTCAAACACCAAAGAACGAACATTTAATATTATCTTTCATATACAGTATACTTTGAATGAAATTCAATCTTAGAAACTTGCCGTTCTCTTTTCTACAGGATTAGTTAACTGTCATCATTTGAAATGGAGTGCGTTCACATTTATTTGCACTGTGTCAGGTGGAAGTGGTGCTGTTTTCACAAAACCAGATATCAAAAACTGCCAAAAATTACTTAAATCATTGCTATTTAGCAAAATTAATTAATTAATGTAGCAGTATTTTTTTCCTCATAATATAACACATCATACAACACACAGAAATGTTTTTTTTTTTAACACTAGTTTCCTTATGTAAATTATGTCTGACTGAAATGTGAGCATATTTAGCCTATAAACACAATACTGCAATACATTACATATTGCAGGGGAGTATTTATAACAAACACTTTTCAATATTTCACATTTCAATCAATTTTGTTGTTATTTGTGTTTATATAGAGAAATCACGTCTGAGCAAAGAGATTAGATTCTTTCATTTGCAACATTCAGATGCACTGACACATCTCGCGTCTACATATCTTCACATTTCCAACACTCTGCTGGCATATGCTGGAAAATTACATGGTTATTGATTGACCACAAGTATTGTGGAAATTAACATGTAATCAAACTGAGGTTTGGAACTGGACAGGGTGTTTAAGAGGACAGAGAGTTTGATGAAGAACCGCAATGAACAAATCCGAAGAATAAAAGACAATATTTCATAAACCGCAGAAACACAACAATTATGGTATTGGTTAACTGATTATCATATCTACATTGCGTAATGGAGCTTTGGATATTGGGTTACCATGGGTCAGTTAGCTGGTAGATGCTATTAACAATACCATTCTAGAGACAGAAAAAAAGTATTACAAATATTGTATTTTAATGTTTAAATACAACACATGAAATTACACTACTACCTCTTTAAAACAATCTAATGGTGGTCTGCACATATCAGACAATCAGTTGTTTTCGGCCTGTCAGTCATGTTTGCATATTTAGGTATTCTGGAATATGATTGGCTAACATGTATGTGAGAGTGGGGTTTTGGAAATAGGACGTGTCTGTATTGTGTAACGGCAGAAACAAAAGCAAGAAATGTGCAAAACTAAAAATAAATAAATAAATAACACATAAATTACCCTAACAACCTCACTGAAACATGCTAAAAGCACACTGACTTCCCTAGCAACCAAATATAAAAATGCTAAAAGCATTAGAATCCAAACAGAAATTCCCTAGCAACCTCCTAGAGCACCTTAGCAACCACACAGCATTTAGAATGCCATAGCAACCACACAGCAATGCATTGGCAACCACCCAGAATGCCCTAGCAAACACATAGCAACAAACTTTACAGAAAATTGAACTTGCAAAATGCTTGCATTCACAGACTCGCATTCAGTGTTTTGGGTCTCAGTCCAGCAATCTAAGTTAACAAAACAGCTATGCAGCAGCAACCTGTGATATACTTTGCATGAAAAAAAGTTTTCAATGTATAAAATAATTTTTAATAGAGGAAAATATCAGATTAAATTAATCTTGTATAAAAGAGGGGTAAATGTATAATTTCCCAGCAGCAGTGGCACACTGAGGTAGCATCAGCATTTGGTTTCCCCACATGAAGAAACTGCATTTTTCTGCACGGTGCCATAACTCATCTCACACTCTGCGCTCTAATGCCTGCAAATGGCCAGACTAATGGCTGCCGTATCTGTGTTTGTATCCTGGATAAGTCCAGAGTAAATAATAAAGTGTTTAGACACTCAACACTGATTTCATGTTTGACAGGGTTTTGAAAGAAGTCACTCAAGGGGGACAGTTAGCCCCTAATTTACCCTTTAAAAACAGCATGTTTGACTGGGGAAATTGTGGTTTAGTTGTTCGGAGCGGGATTAAGCAGGAGGTTGCAGGTTTATTTGGGCTTTGCAACATCTGTGAGTGAGTTTGCTCGTCCGTAGAGTCTCAGTCATTCATATTTAAGGGTCTGTACTTTGGCAGGTTCCCAGCTGTTCGCTTTCAAAACTGTGATACTATAATTGATAAGATTTAATTTGAGATCAAAAATAAATAGACTCAAAAATATTTATATAGCTGCATGGCTTTAAAAATATTTGTATAGCTATGATAAAGCTAGTTCACCCAAAAATAATCATCAACTTGATTTGAGAGACATGAACTTTAGATGGACGGACAGATGAATGGATGGATGGATAGAAGGATGGATGGATGAATAATGGATGTATGGGAAGATGGATATAATAATAGATAGAATGATTGAAAAATAGACAGAAAGACTTGTTTAACAAAGATTTATATAACAAAAAAAAACAAACTAAACAGTTTATTTTGATTAGAGACTTAAAAAATAATGCAAAAATTCCAGGTTCAAACAAACTAACAAAACTCCACAAATTTTTATCTATTTTGTCACAAGACTGAAAAATGTAGTTCCTCTTCAGGAACTCGAGCTGCGTCGGAGGACGCTTCAGGAAGGAGGGAATGTAGATGGGCGAGTCCCTATCTACTTCCTTAACCACCAGATCCAGCGCCCGCTCTCGGGTTTCGGAAGCCCGCGCTGCGGTACTTCCCCCTCGGGGAGAGGGCGCAACGCTCCGCCTGTCTTTCTCCGAGGAGATTGACACGGAGGACGTCGAAGAGCTCGCCAGTTGCACAAACATCAGTTACACAAGCATATTATGCCTGATATTATAATGAGCAGCATCAATAGGGAGCGGAGCTCGTGCAGTCGGCTAGATTGATACGTAGGGCGTCGAAGAGCTCGCCAGTTGCACAAACATGAGTTACACAAACTTGAGTTACACAAGCATATTATGCCTGATATTATAATAAGCAGCATCAATGGGGAGCGGAGCTCGCGCAGTCGGCTCTCGGGGGGCGGATTGTGCTTTTCCCGCTGTTAAGCGCTCCGCTCTCACCGGGCACGCTCCGAGGAGTGTGTCCGTGCCTGTGATCTTGCGATTGCGGTCCCGCTGCTGCTGAGGCACGGCGGTGACTGAGATCGCGGTGATTGCACATGATCTGGTGGACGGGTTGGAGACGGCTCGTCCTATCTCCACCCGTGCTACCTAGATATAGAGCTCGTTCTCGAGGATCGGAAGCCCGCGCTGCGGTTCTTCCCCCTCTGAGAGAGAGCTTGCTGAATCGGCCATCTTTCTCTGAGGAGATTGATGTTGTTGGTGTGACTGAGCGGCTCGCGCGCTGCCGTGGCAACGCTTATATTACATCATTCCGTTTTT
>NW_015549599.1:263421-263677 GCF_001515605.1 Sinocyclocheilus anshuiensis | reverse complement strand
GGAATAAAATGAAGTATTTATCTGACTATGAGAAGTTAGATATACAGGGGCACTTGGGATTAAAATAAATAAATACATTTTCTCAAGTGAGAGGGGGCTGCTGGGCGGAGCAGTACCAACCTACCGTGTTCCGGCCCTTCATTCTGGGGTCCTCACTTCTTGTACTCCGCAGAGTCTAGAGTCAGAGTGGTGCTCCCAGGCCGAAGGCTTCTAGCGGAAGGCGGTTCTGCGGACCGTCATTCTCGCTGGATAGTCT
>NW_015549599.1:249270-263294 GCF_001515605.1 Sinocyclocheilus anshuiensis | reverse complement strand
ACCCTGCCCGCGGTCTGTGGAGTGGTCGCCATCTGACATGGCATATAAACTGCCTGGAGATGCTGGCCGTGCGTCGTGCACTAAGACACTTCCTCCCAGACCTAAGAGGTCACCATGTGTTGGTGCGCACGAACAACACAGCGGTGGTCTCTTACATTAACCACCAGGGAGGTCTGCACTCACGCCATTTGTACAAACTAGCGTACCAGATCCTTGTGTGGTCCCAGGGCAAACTTCTCTCGCTGAGAGCAGTTTACATTCCTGGGCATCTCAATTTGGGAGCAGACATCCTGTCGAGGCAGGGGCCGAGGCCCGGGGAATGGATGCTTCACCCCATGGTGGTGAAGCAGATATGGAGAGTTTTTGGCCAGACCCAGGTGGACCTGTTTGCGACTCAGATGACATTGCACTGTCCCCTGTGGTTCTCTGAGTCATCCAGCTCCACTGGGGCTGGATGCCATGGTACCTTGGACATGTGGAGGAAACCTTGGTTCTTGGCTCAGGGCCCGGTGCTGGGACCTCCTTGTCGCCGCGTAACGCTAGCGACGGACGCGTCCCTCACCGGTTGGGGAGCGGTCATGAGTCCAAGGCCGAGGCTTCGTCTGTACGCCTTTCCCCTGATCGCTCTGCTCCCAGGAGTTCTGGAGAGAGTGCGCCGGGATGGGGTCCGTCTTCTGCTAGTAGCCCCGTTATGGCCGGGCCGAGTATGGTCTCGGACCTGATTTCTCTCCTCGATGGCGCTCCATGGGAGATTCCCGTCAGGAGAGATCTCCTCTCACAGGCGGAGGGTATGATCATCCACCCTCGCCCGGAGCTGTGGAAGTTGTGGGTGTGGCCCCTGAGGGGGCACAACTCATAGCTTCCGGTCTCTCAACCGAGGTTGTTGAGACCATCCTCCAATCCAGAGCTCCCTCAACGAGGAAACTGTACGCCTTGAAGTGGAAACTTTTCACTTCTTGGTGCGGAGACCGCCAGCTCGACCCAGTTAACTGCCCGGTTGGTACAGTGCTGGAGTTCTTGCAGGCCCGTTTCTCCGCAGGGTTGACCCACTCCACCCTGAAGGTCTACGTGGTGGCTATTGCGGCCTACCACGCCCTTCTTGTTGGCCAGTCAGTGGGCAGACAGCCCCTAGTTACACGTTTCCTACACGGTGCGCTGAGGCTGAGGCCTCCGGTACGATCTCGTGTCCCCACGTGGGACATGGCTGTGGTGCTACAGGCTCTCTGTAGGCCTCCCTTCGAGCCTATTGAGGAGATATCTGATCGCCTCCTGACTATAAAAACTACCTTTCTTCTGGCGATATCTTCCCTCAAGAGAGTTGGGGATCTGCAGGCCCTTTCAGTGGCCCCGTCTTATCTAGACTTTGCGCCTGGTCTGGCCAAAGCGTTTCTGTTCCCGCAAGCGGGATATGTCCCTAAGGTCCCCTCCTCTGCACCGCGGCCTGTCGTACTCCAGGCCTTCCCCTCGAGCGGGGTATGTTCCTAAGGTCCCCTCCTCTACACCACGGCCTGTCGTGCTCCAGGCCCTCAGTCCTCGTCCCTTCGGGGATCCAGACCAGCAGAAGCTTAACTGTATATGTCCAGTGCGAGCACTGGAAGGATACGTCCACAGAGCTGCCCTGTGGAGAAGGGCGGACCAACTGCTCGTATACTATGGTCCCCCTAAGAGAGGTCTTCCAGCTACAAAACAGACCCTCAGTCGGAGGATAGTAGATGCCATTTCTATTGCCTATCAGTCCTCTGATCTCCCTTCGCCTCTTGGGGTCAAGGCTCACTCTAGCAGAAGTGTGGCGGTCTCTAAGGCCTTCTTGGCAGGTGTCTCGATGCAGGACATCTGCGACGCTGCGGGATGGTCTACGCCCCTAACCTTCGTCAGGTTCTATGGCCTAGACATGCGAGGCACTCCTGGCTCCTCTGTTCTCGCACCTTAGCTGTGCACGCTTCCACACTAGGCGAGATTTGAAAGTCTGGCAGTGTGGGCATTCTCGTTGCCAAAGCGTCCTCCGACGCAGCTCGAGTTCCTGAAGAGGAACATCTCAGGTTACGTATGTAACCATGGTTCCTCGAGGGAACGAGACGCTGCGTCTTGGGGCCATACTTTCGGCATCTCTGCCAGCGCTTGCTTCAAGCATGCTTCCCCACTATGATTCATTGAGCATCAGGGCGCTCCGATGAGGATCATTATCGTTAATTTTCATCATTCTGTGACACAGCAGGTCATTTTCGGCTGGCGGGGCATTAGTGAAACAAGCACAATGGCGGTGCTTCATCTGTACGTCCCTCTCATTATCAGACTACTGGATATAAATGTTATTTTAATTCCTGCATTGATTAAAATTCCCTCTCCCTACCAGCTGTGACCACCGACAGCTGCGGTAATATTCAGAGCTTCTTGATGTCACACAGCCAGCAGGTTTTCACCATGATGCCTCCTTTAGACGATCTGCATGTCGTCTGGACCGCTTGGCCTCTTTTTGATTCATTAGAAAGCAGATCAAACTTTTAAAGCTCTAGCTTTCGGTATCTGATTTTAAGGGGCACCATTAACAAAAGAGCATCTATGCAGTCACAGTGAATAATGCATTAAACTTTCTGTTATTGCAGAATGCCAATTAGACCTACTTTGAACTCCGCTTGGGCAAAAAAAAATATCTTTAAAATATTGGAACAAACTTAATGTACAGTTCTGTTCATGGTTCTTCAATGACTCATCCGCCAATTTGGACATGACATCAAACGTAAGAGTGTACGCACCTTTCAGAATTGAACTGATAAAGTATTTTATATTTCAGCTCAATTGCTGAATTTGAATTTAATATGAATTGGTTGTAATAAATGTCATTTCATTTTAAAGATGCCTAATAGTATTTTTGTTGTTGCTGTTGTTTAGTATTGTTGTTTGGCTATTAAGTTACACCTTATTATTGCTAAGGGATGCTTCTTTAACTACAGAACAATTCCCATCCCACATGGCCTGTTGTTTTTCAGCAAGCAATCGGTGTCACATCACCTCTCATGCTACATAACCACTGATGAACAGTATATCATGAGCTTCCAATGTCATAATTGGCCAAAGCAGTGCCCCAAAAGCGCCCGGTCCATTAAAGGATCCATTTAAATACAACAAGATCATTACAGCTCATCAGGTGCAAAAGATCACCTTCAAGCAATAGCTCAGGATGAAAGCCGGGGGACGGTATCATGTAATCCCGTTCTGAGACAGGCTATTAATTAACAAGTGCTTACCGAAGGGACCTGCCTCCACTTCCTCTCATTGTGTCTCCTTACTGGAGATCGATGTGACTCCCTGCCGATACGTCTTGCTGACGGCTTTTGTTTTCCATACCAAGTACGCAGCGTCTGGATTCGCTGCCAAGCACAAGAGCGTGCTTAGGTGACATTGACAAGGAGCCTGGTGACGCGTCCTTTTGTGTGAAGACTCCGGCAGACTGAGCCAGAATCACACGCCTCATGTCTGTTAATATTTTATTTATTACTTTCACATTGAGGGAAGACAACGCTCGCGTTTGTTTCTGTTGTATTTCTTTATTTATTTCCCCTTGGCGTGACCCACTGAAGCTTGGTGTGCTCACAGATATCTTCCATTGTGACAGCGCTCGAGGCAGGAGCTCAATACTAATCAAAAGTTAGTGGTAAAAAGAGTGATTTGAATCTGGAAGTGAGTGGTGATTTTTGTGTATCGCCAGCAAATGTTTTAAGTGACAGGTGAGTATCGGCAAGACTGATTCTTTTCCTTTGTTTTTATTTTCTTTCTTGTACCTCAGCAGCTTTAGGGTTTGATAAATCGAAGGAGACCATAAACTACTGAATATTTCAATACTTCAGCAAATCCTGCTGATCAACAAAACATTTTAACTCACTGCACCACAACACAGTGTCCTGATAAAATTATAAAATGTACATCGCACTGTGTTTGCTTGTTATATCCCAACTGGAGGACAAACTGAGAGTTACAGAAAACAAATTAAACTTTTTTTTTTTTTATGCATTTCACGCAGATAATAATGTTGCTGATGATGATGTTGCATAGAAATGATTGCTACTTTTCAATCTTTGAGTTACAGACAAAACAAATTTCTTTGGCTACAAACTTTACATTCAAAAGGGAAAAAAAGATGAACAGTCACTTTGTCTTTAGATACCACAAAAAATACATTTCAATTTCGTAACCTTTTTTTTTTTTTTTCAAAATTCATAACATCAGACTTCCCACACCCTAGCAACTGCCTACAACACCCTAGCAACCACCTAGCAACTACTTAAAACACTATAGCAACGATCAATGACATCATAGCGACCACCTACAATGCCCTAGCAATCATCCAGAACACCCTAGCAACCACTTGGCAATGCTCTTGCAAACAAGCAGAGAAGTATAACTGCAACCTAAAAAGCCATAGGAACCACTTACAACACCCTAGAATCCACCACCAATAACACCCTAGCAACCACCTGGCAATGTTCTAGAAAACCAACCAGAACATCATAACGTCATCAAATAAACCCTAACAAATACCTAGAACTCCCTAACAATGACCAGTAATACCATAGCAACCACCTAGAAGACCCTAGCAACCACTCTGAAATGTCCAATCCATAGCAACGGCTCTGAAATGTCCTAGCAACCACCACAAACACCATAGCAAGCGCCTAGAAACCACCTAGCATCACCAAGCAACTACCTTGCAATGCCTAACACCATAGCATCCATTCAGAACACCATATCAATGGCCAATAATATCCTAGTAACCAAGTATAATGACCTAGTAACCACCCATAACACCACAGCAACCACCTAGAATGACATAACAACCACCCAGAAGACCATAGCAACCACTATGCAATGCCTAGTGACCAGTCAGCACACACTAAAAAACCCTTTTCCACCCTGAACACCCTAGTCTCGCGTAGCCAGACCTTCAGTCTCACGGCAGAAGGTCTGGGAACCTTGGCCGTTTTGAATGGCAAGGACTGCCTAAGAGGCCATATGACTGACAGATAAAGAAACCTCTCGTTTTGTGCCGCGTCATGTTTAGGGGCGTGGAAATGTCCCCACAATAACAGACCGTGTGTAAAACTCTTGGACGTATTTTAAAGATTCTATGCTGCAAACTTTAAATATTTCACATACTTTTGAAAATCCAACATTTAGTTGATCCTGATAAGCGCTCATTATCACAGTTGTAAACATGACGGCTTTCTTCTAACATGATGGGGTCACGGTATATTTGTTTCCAGGCAGAACGTTAAAGAACGCAACACACGAGTCTTCCGGAAATCCTGTATAATTCAACCAATCCAATGACGACTTCGAAACTCCTGAAGTGTTTCCAATTTTGTGTGCCGTATGCATCAGAAGGTCAGCCAATGGTCTGTGGGCGTGACGTCGGAGGCTGAGACTATGAACACCCCAGCACCATGACAGCAAGTTTTGCACAGGCAAGCAACATGATTTCATCACAAAATGTAAATCATACATTATCTGAAAACAAAATGATATGCTTTGCAATCTTGCTTCTAAACATAAAAGCAAATGTATCTTGTTTTAATGACATTTACTGCAATTATATTATTTACTAGCAAAGTAGCTAGGTAGAAATAAAGGCACTGATTAAGAAAGGGTTTTATTGCAGAATAACACACAAGCAGTATGTCACAAAACAAATGAATGTAAGTGAGCATGAAGATGCCGATGTCTCCCTCACTAACTCTTGTCACGTAAGCAGTTGTCATTTTGCCTCCATATCTAGATCCAAACACAAAGTGTGACTGCTGACTGCGGAGCCCCCATCTGCGTGACTTATTGACAGTCGTAACAGGTGGCGCATTGGTGGCTGAGGCGTGAAGTGGTTTTGGACAGAGAACCGTACAGCGGTTGAGAGGGAGAGACGGTGATAAATGAGTGCATTGTCACTGCGTTCCATGAATTATGAGAGAAGTATAAGGCGGCTCTGACACACTATGGCAGATTGACAGTAGGAAAAGGAAACACCGGCGTGATGCAACGGCACATTTAGATGACCCAGAACGCCCCATCCAGACAAAAAGAGCGGGGCAATTAATCAGACAAGCATACGGGAGATAGAGGAGGCTTGGAGAGAGAAGCACGCAGCCCTTGAGGTTGATTTAGTGGGGCCACGGGTCAGAGATCCATTCCCCTCCGGAAGATGAAGTAATTACCAGATGGCCACTTTGATTTGTTCCACTTTTTTACAACCACGTTATTCGTGATTGCATAATTAATTTGGAGGAAAGGGAAATGTCTGGAAAAATTTTTCTATACGCTTGACCTCTTAATTACACTCTGATATCAACCATCAATGAAAGTCTGATCTAATTTCACCTTCCATTCAAATAGCAGATGTGGTATTTCCTACTTGTTATCTCTGACTTATGACGGTCAAACTATGATGTACAAAGTGACTCGCATTTGATTAGCAGGTCTACAATTAATAAAAGGACATTGTTTACAGTGTTAAAGGTATATTTCACCTGAAAATGAAAATTTGCTGATGATTTACTCACCCTCAGCTCAGGCCATCCATGATGTTTGTTTCTTTTGGAGAAATTTAGCATTACATCACTTGCTCACCACTGGATCCTCTGCAGTGAATGGGTGCTGTCAGAATGAGAGTCCAAACAGCTGATAAAAACATCACAATCCACAAGTAATCCACACGTCTCCAGTCCATTCAATAATGTTTTGTGAAGCCAAAAGCTGTGTGTTTGTAAAAAGCAAATACATAATTTACATGTTTTTACCATCAAACCATTTCTTATATCTGAAATGAGTCCATAATCCATAATTAGGCTTCATCCAGTGAAAAAAGTCCATCCCCTATTGTCCTCTCACATCAAAATCCAAAGAAATATTTGTTTAGAACTGTTTTTGCTTGTAAACAGTGCTTGATCTGTGCATATTTCTCTCCTGATTCAGACAACTTTGTCACAGGAGAAAGCAATATTAGGACTCATATTTTAGCTGGAAATAATGGTTTGAAGTTAAAATTTGTTTCTCACAAACACAGCTTTTGGCTTCGCAAGATGTTAATTGATGGACTGGAGTTGTGTGGATTACTTGTGGATTATTGTGATGCTTTTATCAGCTGTTTGGACTCTCATTCTGATGGCACCCATTCACTGCAGAGGATCCATCGGTGAACAAATTATGTACATAATGCTAAATTTCTCCAAATCTGTTCCCATGAAGAAAGAGGTGTTCCCAGGAAGTGTTGTATCTCACTTTTTTCAAGTTGGCTACTATAAACCTATCAGACATCCATCCATTTGAGATTGATACTCACATATAGTGACTATTCTTCTCCTCTCGGCTGCTCCGTTCCCTGATCCCCAGCATCCATCCTCGTCATCGCACTCTCCACTGTATCCGTCTCCACTTCCTGTCTCGATTTGGTCCAGGGTGCCAAGCTTTGGTATTGACTTGCCCTGCAACAGCTAAAACATATAAAACATGTTTGAATTTCAGAATTGAGTATTTCAGTATTTATTTTGATTGATTTTAATCAGGTTTCAACACATATGAAAGTGGTTTGGATCGGGTTTGTAATCTGATTTTCATGTGTTTCTTTTGCTGTTCAGACCACAAGTAACTAAAGATATTTGAATTAGATACACCAAAAATGTTTAGCTACTTATCTCAACAAGCCTGTAATAAATTGGAATGCATAATATAATGGTACTGGACCAGTTACTGGCTGACATTGGAGGCTTTATTATTATTATTATTATTTATCGATGTCTGATTTTAAATTGTGCATGTTCGTTTCCCCTATTGCTACATTTTGATTAAATTTCCTGTCTTTTAAAAACACTTATACCAAAATATGACAATGAAACCTCGGGATGGCTGCCATATTTAATTTGACACAAAATAAAAACATGTTACGGTATAATGTAGTGTAAAATACAGCGAATATGTACAAACAATTTACAAATATGGTACATAAAAATCGGACATTAACCTATTGGACAAATTGCACACTGATCCTTCAAAGCCTGGTATTCATTGACATACAATCAAATAGGATGAGAGATCCATTCTGTCCATTTTTAGTCCAGACACTTGGAGTGTTTAACCTTTAATTATAAAGTTGTATTTTTGAAAATACAAAAATATAAACACACAATGCATGCATTTCTACAGATATTATTCAAACAGGCATGCATTTCCAGATTGCATAAAGCTTTTAATGGAAACATTTGCTAATTTTGCTAATTGCAATTTTTTTTGTAGCATCAATTGTGGTTATATTCGACATTCAAACAATAACGACAGCAACAGGACTCCATCCCCTGAACATGATATCCTTCAATTACCCTTAAAACTAACTTTTGCACAACTAGGACGGGCTAGCATACATTACAAACTCTGAGTGCACTTGAGCCATATCCACTTAGGGTACAGGAACATTTAATTATCTAACTGAAATGCAAGACAACCTCTCAGATATTGAAAGTGCTTTGTATTTATCAGGTAGAGCGCTTTGGGCCGTTGCAATTGTCTGTGGTAATTAGCAGCTGTAATGGCTTAATATCTGCCGATTAAGTGGCTGAACTAATGGATTAGCAGAGCCATGATGGATGAGTGACTGCGACTCACACTCTTAGTCACCTTGAATTGACACGAAAATTAAAAATAAATAAATAGTAAAAAATTAAACCAATGGCAAATGGTTGACCACGATTCAGAAAGGCATACTTAGTATGCAGGATTTTTTTTTTCTGTATGCATGACCAACTACATTTGCCAACGTGCAGTATACAATCATAGCACATTGTTCAGAATACTTTATCCCACAATGCAATGCATTAAATTTCATAATTCCATTCCATATTTTACAAAAACTTGCTTAAAATGCAACATAACTGTATTTATTTAATATAACTGTATAACATTTTTAAATACAATTAAAATGGCAAAAGGCATGACATCTGGACGCCACTCGCTGAATTAAACATGCAACATACTGGGATCATGTTACAGTAATTTATTTTTGATTGACTATATTCAGATTTCAAACCACATATGAAAGTGGTTTGGATCGGGTTTGTACAAAATATGATTTCATGCATTTCCTTTGCTGTTCAGACCACAAAGTACTAAACAGATTTAAGTTAGATACACCATAAAATCCACCATTGGATTTTTGCTACCTGTCGCAACAAAACCTTAAATAAATGTATTAGTGTATGATAAAAAATTACCATATCAGTGATATATTTAACATATTGTATACACATATACTGCTGATCGAAACATTTAGCCTTTCATACTGCATAATATTAAAAAACTAAAACAAACCAACAACAAAAATATACGCATTAGTATATGATACTACTCCAAACACAGTCAATGCAAAGCAATGTTTGATTCAAAATGGTTATTTTATGCTTTTTTTTTTTAACTGTGCAAACATATTAATTTAGTTATAATATATATATATATATATATATATACATTTCATTTTTGTACTTGCATTTCACTTTAATAAAATGGTTTCTTCACAACAACCTCAGTCTATTCCCATTGTATGGTATATGTCCTTTACTATAAAAAAGTGTTTTGAATGTTTCTCCCGAGGCACACAGGCAGAAAAAGAAATAATACAAAAACAGAAGCATGCTTTAAATGCATATATTACTTTCAGTCGGGCCTGTAGCAAATATATGTTACCCTTCTGTAATTTTCTTTCCGACCATAACCAGAAAGCCTGCAGCACAGAAGGCCTATATCTCACTGAGGTAAAAATGTTCTGTCTCTTATCTGTAGAATGACCACGTTCTCCTCTAACGGTGAGGTGCATTGTTCCTCGAGGAATCCTCAATGTTCCTCTACGGCTTGATTGACTGCCTGAGGTTAGTTGGCTACCTGCAGTGGTTGAAACTTCACAGTCCAGCTTTCATGCAACTTTTCAAACACACAACACGTTTGAAATGTCAAAAAAATAAAATAAATAATGTGGAAAATGACCAGGCATAGTAGAATAATCATCTTAATCTGAATGCATCTATTTACCTGCCAGGCAAACCGCTCTAGTTCATTATTGCTTCTAACCAGAGGCATAGAAATAATCTGAAATGTGAGCATAATGTAGCACTTATCAGCTTGGCTTATGAATATTAATTGTGTAATCTAAGGTGCACCCAGTAGTGCTAACTGATCTAATGAAAGACCATAGCAAAAAGCAGCTACCAGTAGTAAGATTGCCACTTCCAGCTTGCAACATGCTTGAAAACCTCTAAAATCTAATTTTCTCATTATGGTTCACTGCAGAGCAAGGCTCCGTCTCAGCAGGTATGACAAGCATGTGGTCACTGAGTTTATTTAAACACAGTAATCATCTCCATTATAATGTTTATTAGTAACCAAAACATCGCTGCCACTGACGTTCATGCTAGTTCCATTCCATTCGTCTTTGAGATGACTTTATACGTTTCTGAAGAGCTTGTTAAAAAGATTAGGAATGATTTGAAGACTTGAAAGTGAAAATTATCTCTCTGGAGAAACACTGTTTAAAGACTGCCATCTTGTGTGAAGATGTTTTGAATCCCAGCTACATTTCTAAGCGGTCTGGTTGTCTTCCAGGAAATAGCTTTGCTTTTGGCATTGTAACCTTTATGTCACTGAAATATCAACGGCAACATCAAAAAGAGGACAATATCCAAGTTCAGCCATGAACCTTTTATCAGCATATACACAGCAAACTGCTCTAATACATAATAAGTTATTAAAACACACACACACCCACACACACACACACACATTCTGCCATTATTTTTAAGTGATTTTTTCAATTCTGAAATTCCTTTATTATCTTAAGAGAAAAATGCTGATAAAATACTTATGACTTATGTCGTCGTGCCCAGAGAACCATAAAAAGTGTATTGCCCAAACCAGCAGAAAATTAATGGGAGAGAAATTAAAGGAATAGTTCGCCCCAAAATTTAAATTATTATGATTTTTCTTTTTCCGGGAATCACAAACAGAAAGTTTGGCAGGATGTCTAAGCTGCTTTATCTATACAATGAATGTGAATGGGAAAGTGGGCTGTCAAGCTTCAAAACTACATAAAAGAAACATAAAAGCAGTTTAAGACACAGAAGTTTACCATCTGTGTGCTATATAGCAGTATATGCTATATACAGTAGTGTGTTGCTACAATTAGTGTATTTTTGTGCAGGTTACAAAGTTAACGAAAGGTGGCAAAAAGTGACTGTCCTTAGGAGTGAATCATTAATTCATTGACTGAACTTATTCATTCAAAAGACTGATTAATTCAAGATTCAAACAACATACATTTTTATGATTAAGTCATTGAATCATTCCCTCAACTGATATGTCCAAAACAGTGATAATTTCAGGAATGAAAAATGTGACTGTCTTTATGACTGAGTCATTGAAATCACTGCCTCAACTGATGTTCAAAACAGTGATTCATTCATGAATGAAACAAGTGACTGACTTTATGGGTGCAACATTGATTCATTCACTTTACAGATTAGTTCAAAACACTGAATCATTCAGGAACAAAACAAGTGACTGACTTTATGATTGAGTCATTGATTTGTTTTCCTTTTCCAATTTCAAAATGTGTGAAATCTGAGTTACCGAGACCTTTTCATGATCAAATAAGATTCACGTAAAATAAAATGTGCAGGAGTGCGTTTCAGTTTCAGTGTGCATGTGCATATGTGCATAAAAAGAGAACAGAAAGTCTGATATGCTTGTCAAATAGCAATGAGCCAGTCTGACTAATCTATCAATTCATGCATAAGTGTACAAGTGTACACCTCATATAATATAATTGACCAGCAATTACACAAACACATAGGATATTGATTTCAAATTCTCTTTCTCTATTAATGGAGACTGATGGAGAATATCTTTGTCATTATTTGAGCTAAAGCACCCCAGAAGAATAAAGAGGAGAGTGAAGGACAGTGGAAGAACTGTTGAGACACACACCTGAGATTCAAACAAAAGTTAAAGTAATGCCTCTCTTCACAACTCAAAAATCCAATTCGGCTCTTCTGAGCTCTTGAGACAGGGCTTAAATTCCATTTTAGGTTTGACGCCTGACTCAGATCTTTATAAAAACAGAACTGCACATCATGAAACGCTCAGAAATGCTCTATACGTGTGTTCTATAATTCAGGATACTTGTACAGGCTATTGTGTGGTATTGAGCGATGTGCTAATGTAAGCACTGCACAACTCTACGGCCTGCCTTACAGCAACGTACTGTGGTAGTATTATGGTACAGTGATGGGACAACATGGTATTACTATGATATTTTGAAATACTGTAATGAATGCACCATGGTATTTACATGGAACTACAAGGTACTGGGGAGGTAAAAAAACAAACAAAAACAAAAAAACTTGGTAGTACCGCAGTAAATGTACAGAAAATGTAGTATTATCATGTCCCAAAAAATTTGTTAGAGCTGGTTGGGGTGCATTACATTTATGCTATGTAGACACTTTGCAACAGGCTTAAATATTAATGGAAAAATAAGCTAATTATTAATTATTGATTAGATGTTGACATTTGCACATTAAAAAAATTATATTTTAACTATTTAACAATTTTACAAATCACATAAATTTAATTAATTTATCAATTAAAAAATTGATAATTCAGTATTATTTTAAATAATAACAAATATTACAATAACAACAAATATTATTTATAATTCTAAATCAAATTGTGTGTGCCATTTTGGTGGGAATAAAATTATATATATTTCCTAATATAAAAATAAGAAAAAAAAATAAGAAAAACAACTATGCAGTTAATTGAGACACTGGCTGATTCTCTTGAGCAGAATCATAATACTTTAATATATTATTAATGTGGCATTGGAATCTGCTCCAGAGATTCCGGTCAGATCAGAAAAAAGCTATTCGTCTTCATTTGAAGACAAAGATGGTAGACGGTGCTGACACAACAATCCTTACAAATAATAGGAGTTTAAGGACAACATCTATGAAAAAGCAGCACTTTAGTTATATCCAGTAAGATCCAGAGAAGAGAGTGACATTTTACTTAAATATAACAACACCTTACAGGCCCACTAGCTTGTAAACAGGTTAAGGTCTACAAATTTATGTTGCCTTGGCCTTGACCATGTGCCCTTACGTACACTTCGTAAGCCTCTGCTTGACATTTACTGTCACTAAAGCTACTATTAGCGGGTGGTGCATGGGACGCTCTTTGTAGCTGTAATAACAGACTGAAAATGATGACAGGCCACCATTGAATGTCAGTCATGAAGGGCACATTGGCGAATCGCCCCTCGAATGCCGTCAAACTGTCAGCGATTGTTTGTCTTTCCACATCCTGCTAATATGACCATGAGTAACTTTCGCTGACCAAATGTGCAATAATGCCTTGCTTTATAATGTTAAAGAAGTTGAAAAATTCATGAATGTTATGGTACATTTACACGGCAATGATATACTACAAAACGGAAATTAGGGATGCACCGATACCACTTTTTCCAGTACACGCCCGATACCGATACTTTTTTTTTTTGGTACTTGCCGATACCGAGTACCGATACCGATATTTTTATTGCATTTGTTCATTTTTTAAATATTGGGTACAGAAACCAAAAGGGTATGTATAATGTTAGTTGGTTAACTTCATTTATCAAATAGATACAGTCAAACCAAAATTTATTCAGACACCTTCAACATTTCTCACATTATCACAGTTTATTCGCTATAGTTTAGAAACTGGTAATAAAATATGACAAGAACTCAGAGTTAAACTGTGTCAGAACAAACTAATCTTGATAATGTTAGATAATAGATAATTTTGATAGAAAGGTATGTAATAGATTACAATCAACCAAAATAATTCAGACAGCTGTTAGTATGACAGTATTTACACAACTATCAATACTTAGTCCGGCAACCCTTAGCCTTAATGACAGCATATAGTCTACTGGGCATGCTGTCACCCAGCTTCATGAAAAC
>NW_015549599.1:246661-248626 GCF_001515605.1 Sinocyclocheilus anshuiensis | reverse complement strand
GTGCGCACTCTCTCTCTCTCTCTCTCTCTCGCTCGCTCGCTCGCTCTCTCTCTCTCTCCCTACCGTTAAGTAACTTGTGCATTGTTTTACTTACTTGTTTTTGACATATCCGACCGAACTACAAACTTTCCAGTGATGTCTGTGAGAAAGATATATTCACTCGACAAGCTCGCGCATCTGCGCCGCCGCGCGCTCAATCCACTCAGTGTGCTTTGTTTATTATAAGCTCACGCACACCAGCTATGCAGGCGTTAATACTGAATGTTTAACATTATATTCATTGCATACATATACTTCGTAGTAGACATCCTTAACTCCTTTCTGCTGTCTGTTGTTGGTTTCTTTGTCTGAATATGGCGCTTATCACATGCTGTGTGGTATCAGCGTTTGGTATCGGGGCATTTTAACGAGTACGAGTACGAGTACAGGAGACCAGTATCGGTGCATCCCTAACGGAAATGTTCCTTTGCATTTTTCAAAAGTTTTGCATACATATGACAACGTTGTCAAAACCATCCCCGTCTACACGGATCGTGCACTTTGATTTGAATTGAAAACTGTGTTGTGTAAATGGCCCCTTAGACGCGTAACACATGACAAATCACATGAGTTCCTTTTAATATCTCATATGTCTTCTGGAGCAAGTTGAGTCTTATGCTTCTCAGATTGATCTTCTCAGAGAAAAATACACCAGATTTCTGATAGTCGGAAAAAGAACATCTCAAACTGCAATCCCAAATCCCAATTTTTGTTTAGTTTTTTTGCCTAAAGATATTTAAGAGAAAATCTGAGACAAACTTGTTACTGAAAAGAAACTTAACTGAGATCCATTAAGTCATGAAAGAGCAACTTTTGAGCATTAAACAGACCTAATAAAGGCCATTCGACTAGAAACATTGACACATTTCTCTTTTCATGTTCTGCAAACCACCTTATAACAGGATAATCAGTTTATTCTCCAACCAAATGGGACTTTCTTTGCTAAATGTTTATTTTGCATACACAATTTGATTTATAATTTCACAAAATTGCTTTATTTATTAGTCTTTATTCTTTATGAGAACAGACTAAAACTAAACACAGCTGCACTAATAAACGTTTGGCAAACCAGTGATGGGAGATTGCATAAAAGTTTGTCTTATTTCAATGCAATAAATTAGAAGAGCATGATGTGGGTCTGATGGGGCTGATGGCTTGTTTATCATACAGTCTGACAAGACTAGCCCTGCGTCTGTAAATGAAAGAGCTTCGTCAAACCCTTAATTATGATGCTGGCTGCAGGTACATTGATTTGTTCTACAAGGTGGAGAGTTCAGAATGATCTGAATATGAAGTATACCATACAAACTACAGCTCAGCTGCCGGATTTGATATATCAATATATCAGTTATGAACAACCATTTTAATTGTCTTCGGTGGCTATATGTCAGCATGAATATCTCAACCCAGATTTTCTTTTAATAAGTAAGAGCACAGATTGGATTAGATGATATATAAGTGTTTTTGCAATCTAACAACACGAGAGCGCCTTTTGACGCACTGCATGTCAATCAAAGACCTAATCTCCACCCGTTTCCCCAAGGCATGAAACAAAGCGGCTTTTATTTGACAGAGCTTGATTGTGGCGGGCAGCTTTGGGAAAGAACTTGGGTCTGATGGGGCTGATGGCTGATTTATCGTACAGTCTGACAAGCCTATTAGCCCTGCATCTGTAAATGAAAGAGCTTCGTCAAAGCCTTAATTATGATGCTGGCTGCAGGTACATTGATTTGTTCTACAAGGTGGAGAGTTCAGAATGATCTGAACATGACGTACACCATACAAACTACAGCTCAGCTGCCGGATTTGATTCTGATGAATATTAGTTTTGCAGGAAGATATAGACTATATACTGCATATATATATATATATATATATATATATATATACACACACACACACACACACACATATATATAGTCTGGA
>NW_015549599.1:245341-246405 GCF_001515605.1 Sinocyclocheilus anshuiensis | reverse complement strand
TTTTGCACAACATCAGTCAACTTTCTATTCAAAATTATTTCTCATCATATTTCATGACCATGCATTTATTTAGTATGTAGCGGTATGATCAGAATAATGTATATATGTTATTTTATGTCCATTTATTAATTTATATATTTGTTAATTAGCCTATTCACATCACAGGTTAACAACATGTAAGGGTTTATTTTGTGGTTCTCACTGGCTGACTATAAATTATCACTTACTGTGCTTATGTGATGAAATGTGTTTGAGAATTAAATATGCAAATTTAATGCATGGAATGCATGATGGGTATTTTCAGTTTTTTTTTGGCTTTTCAAATAATGGACAAAATTGCATACATTTTTGCTCAAAAAGAACATACTTTCTCAGACATTTCATCACTATAGTGTAGAGATATCATTATACCTTGACTGGTCATACTTTATTTTAAGGTCTAATTCTCACTATTACCTAACTATTATCTACAGCTTATGCCTTAGTAACAAAATAGAGAAAGCAGACAGAAGGCTTGACATTTGCTGTTTTCTTACGTTCATTATAGCTTTACACCGTAGTGCAGAAGGGCGCTTACATGATCAAACTGAAATACATCTCCATAAACTGGATTTCAAGCAGCCATTCAAATGTGCTTTAGCAGGAATTTGACTTTGTTCACATTGCACCCAATTCTGAGACAACGACATTACATATACGCTTGAATGCCTAAAAAAATTTAAAAAATTAAAAATAAAATAAAATAAACATCTGATTTGATATGAAACGTTTATTTAAATCAGATTTCAAACAACACACATGTGATTTGTTTTGGGTTTGTAAAAATCGTATTTAATGCATAATCCAAAAAAATGGGTTACTGCTGTCTGTATTAAGAAAAAAAAATCCACCCATTCATCCATCCATCCAAACAGTCAAATTAATGAATGAACCGACAATCCATATTAATGAATGAATGAAATTCATTATGAAACATAACCATCCATCCATCCATCCAAACAACCAACGGGATCAGTGAAAGAATAAATTAATCAAAATATACCTAAACTGACGGTGTTTTATAT
>NW_015549599.1:234197-245113 GCF_001515605.1 Sinocyclocheilus anshuiensis | reverse complement strand
CTAAACTGACGGTGTTTTATATATATATATATATATATATTTATTTTATTTATTTTTTTTTACCATCATATAATTAAATACACAGCACTGTAAATCAACACTAGACAACTCTACTCTATACACTTGCCAGTGGCTATGGTCTTTATGTGGGACAGTTCTCCATAACCTCTAAAGCCAATATAGAGATGACATTCAGATTGCTTCATTACTTCTCAGGAGAATTTGAATTTCCTTGCTGGCACCTCATCAGGTTGGCCAATGGGATTTTTCTGCACCTGAAGCCAGAGCTCACGGCAATCTGGCAGCAGGGCTGGGGAAAAGGAAAAAGAGAAGCAGCATAAAGAGTTTTGTGACAAATATTTTAAAAACGTGTCCTTTAAAGGCCAGCAATGATGGGACATCTGAGAATGCTATCTTCTGCAGGCGCTGGCTGCTCAGAGCTGCAATGAAGTAATCTAAATGCATTCCGGTTGTGATGCGCTACACTTTGAGCAGGCCTTTCATGGGGCTTATAGAACTGTTGGCTGTGTCAAAATGATCAATAACCCCATTAGCTAAGGCAAAGAGCTCTCCGAAGAGGATGTACACCTTGCTGTGCGCACATATGAAGATTCCGGTAGGACATGCACTGGGAGGTTTTGCTGCAATGCAACCGGCCAATTAAAACACCCACCACAGTTGCATGCGATTCCCTTGAGGAGGCCGAATAATGGATGAAACATGGATCGCTTTATCTTATTGTCAAGGTCTACCTTTTACAAGAAGCCTTATGAAAAGTCTAAAGAGTTCATCTATTGATGCATCAACACGTTGCAATAATGATTGCATCCAGCAATCAGCAACTAAAAGTTTGCTTGCATATAAAGATCAACAGAATGCCTTGCTCATTCCTTTGTCAAATATTTTAACATACATTTTTTTCATCACATTTTCTTGCAATTTCGTGATATTTCCAGGTTTTCCATGATTTACCTATGAATAGATAGCAATATACAGTACCATTCAAAAGTTTGGAGTTATTAGGTCTCTTACTCTCACCTAGCATTTATTTATTATGTAATCAAAATTACATTAAAATCAGGAATATTGTGAAATATTATTACAATTTAAAATAATGATTTTCTTTTTGAATATATGTAAAAATTTTATTTATTCCTGTGATGCAAAGCTGATTTTTCAGCAGCCATTAAATGTCGTGAAAATCAACTAGTGGCAGTATAAAATCTCATTCTCAATTCACAATCTTACCACTGAGAGATGTTTTGGTTGTTCTGCTATGATGCTGGAGCATTATTTCCTTACTTTGTGTGTGCTTTATCTATCTGTGTTCATGAGAGGTAGAATAATATAAGAACCAACACAGCACAGTAAATCATGACGTTTGAGTCATAATCTGCATTATCTCGTCTATCCCATGATGCATTAAAGCAGGCCTGCAATCACAGACAGATAAGCATGAGACAGAGGTGCCCTTTACATAAGCGTTAATGCTAGCAAACGGGGCCTTTCCAGTGTGTAAAACACAGTCACGTATTTCCTAAATCACTCAGGGTCTCAGGGGGCCGCTATCTGTCATGTCCAGCCCCACCTTTGACAGCAAACAGCTGGAGAGACACGACTTTAAAGCCACATCACTGCCCCTCTTTTTCTGCATATCTCATGAGATCGCTCCACTTTCTCTTGTGTAATTAACAATGTCGGAGCCCAGGGCTTTTTTTGATTTGTAAAGGAAGTAGATTCACCTCCAGGGAAGCCAGACGTGACCTCGCAACACAGCATAAATGCAAATATAGGCCACCGACATTTGGGATAACAGGCCTGACAGTGCATGAAACTGATGGCCGCTTGGGTAGTGAGGGATCAAGGACTTTTTTGTGATGTTTTTTCTTTTGGTGTACTAATTAAACAGCTGTTGAGAGAACACAATGAGGAATCCAGAAACAAATGAATACATTCTGCTTATGTGAGACTGAAAATTATTTGTACTTTAACAGAAACAGTTCACAAAGCTTATTTGTGTGCAATCTGTAGCAAAAAAAATTATATATATATATATACAGTGGGTTGTGAAACGAAAGTCAAAGAGAGAAGACCCGGTACAGCTGAATTACTTACGCTGTTTTCATCTGATGGTTTGTGTGGATTTATTTACTCATCTAACCTACACGCTATATTGAATAAAGGTTTTGCAGTAATTTCCCTCATTTTAAAGTCGAAAGCTGCGGGAATGAGTAATGCGATGTATGCGCAATCCCGCAACGAAATTCAGGATCTGATTAAACATAATTTTATTATACAGAGAATTGTGAAATAGATTTTCATGACTTTTCAAAAACTTTTTGAGTTTATTTATTTTTACAAAACTTTCTAGGCCTGGAAATTGCTGTTCAATGACTTTTCCAGGTTTTTTATGACCGTACGAACCCTAATGTGATGATCGGGTGCGGTTATCTAAATCAGATAAAAATACAGGTGCAGGCGGTTGGCGGGTGGATAATTTATTTGAAGCTGCGGATTCGGGTGACGTTTTAGCTCATCCGCGCATCACTAATACATATATATATATATAGCAGAAACAACTTCGACAAGAGTCGAAGATCAGTATGTTTAAACTTTATATACTAAAATTGTTGCAATTTACCCAATTAAAATTTTTTGCATTAAAAATAATTTTCGTTGATAAAATTAATTTTAACATTTCAATTTTAAAACATGATGTAAAATCAAGTAGTTACAAAAGTCATGAATCTCATGAAAATGGTAAAGAACATTCATTCATTTTAACCAAAAATTATTTTTGAAATATGTAACATGAAACGTTACTTTTTTTTGCATTGTGACATTATTTATCTCACAATTCAGACTTTTTCATTATTTATATTTTTCTTGCAAATTCCGAGTTACTACACCATGGATGGTGTATCTCAGTTTTTAGGTTCGGTTTGAATATTGTTACACCCCTAATTTGTAGGGCTGTGTATCACCAGCAAAGTCACGATACGATATGTATCACGATACAGAGGCCACAATACGATACATATCACGATACGGGACTGCATTGAATTTCACCTCAGAAGAGTTTAGTAAAACAGCTGTTTATTAAACACTGCATACTATAGTGCCATTTCTAACTATTGGCAGAGCAGGCAGTTGACCTCTGCATTATGAAGGGCCTCCATAACTGTACCACAGTAGCCTACAATATAGGTAATGGCATATGTTTCATGTTTACATTGGGCACTCCCCACCAGGTACAATATTTTGATTGTTTGCATCTTGTTTTTAAGCCCATAAATAATAATGTACTCATTCTAATAAATTTATATTGTAATGTACTCATTCTAATATATAAAAAATATATATTTACATTGCTGGTAGGTTATCATTGCACAAATTAACACACTCTCTACGTTTAAAAAAATAAAAATTAGAAGAGTTCTAAACTAATGCGCTGTCTTCACTGTATCTAATGCACACACGCTCATTCACTCACTCACACAGATCACGCTGCGGCCGCACTAGACATTTAAGAACAAACATTTTAGCGCTGCCCCGCAATTTTATCAACTAAATAGCTTAATCGCTCAAGAGCTACATTATCTTTCTCAACAAGGAGCTGGTAACATCATTGTTTCTAAAGGAATTAAAGCCACAGCTTCACTGTTAATAGAGAAACGTGGCAAAACGGTGGTAATTCATACATACCCCACCTCTCTCTCTCTCTCTCTCTCATAAATGAACACTTGATGAATTACACTTTTCTGAGAATAGAATATTGAGGTGGAGATCGCTAAACTGCAAACTCCACAGTGGAGACTGGAGAAAGAACGCGTGCACATGGTTGCCAGGTTGACAAAGATAAGTAGCACGCTTAGCAGCTATTTCCATATTGCACAAGTGGGAAGCTCTGTTTTGGGGATTACGTCTCTTTATATCAGGCAACCCAGTTGTGCTCCTCTGCGGCCAGATTAAACCTTGTTGTAGCCTATATATGCTCTATTCATTCTTTTTTAGAAACCTCGCACTTTTCTATTCAATTTAAAACGTTGTAAAATTTTAAACAAATTAAGCGCGGTCCTCTGCTGCACACGTGCCACAATATCGATACTGGGACAGCTGTATCAATACTCGTATCATCAAATCTCTGTGACACATACATTGTCGTATCGATGTATCGAACACAGCACTACTAATTTGTAGACATTAACTCAAGATGTAAACTTGGAATTGCAATATACAAAGTGAAAAGAAACGTCTGAATTTTTAGATATAAACAATTGTGAGGGGAAAAAAAAGGCAGAACTGTGAGATAAAAAAATTGCTATTTTTATTCTGTATACACACACACACATACATTAACATGCATCAATCTACTTAAAAGGAGTTAAAAATTGACATAAATTGCAAGTTCAGTAATTCATGTTCTCATAAATTTCACAAAAAAAAGGGGAAAAAGCGTTTACTGGATATGAGCACCGACTGATTTAAAAAAAAAAAATCAGATTAATGTCACAGTCTATAAGCTTTCCCTGCTCCCGTAAAAGTGTCATTAAATATTTATGATTTTTGAAAAATGGCCCTACTAAATCTCAATGGCAACAGAAGAGGTAAACACCATAAAAGTGTCCTGGTACACAAATAAATAGCTGAGACATTTTCAGATGCACAGATGTCTTTAAAGCAGCTTCGCTAACAAGACGAACGCAGTCACATTTGGAAATCCCGCGCCGGAATGTTAAATGTTCTCGAGACAGCAGTGTTATTTTGAGCCTGATTTGTTTAGACTGAAACTGTATTTGATGAAGCAACTGGCGTTTGCTTTTCCTCAGGTGCTTCTGACTGCATGAAAGTTCATTAATAAACCGTTTACTGGAGTCTGACTAAATGACGCATGAATCAACACGTCTTATCAAAGTCATACAGATGCAGGATTAAAGGGTTAGTTCACCCAAAAATGAAAATTCTGTCATTAATTACTCACCCTCATGTCGTTTCAAACCCGTAAGACCGTCGTTCATCTTCGGAACACAAATTAAGATATTTTTGATGGAATCTGAGAGCTGTCTGACCCTGCATAGACAGCAAGGCAACTGAAATGTGACATCAGTGGTTCATCCGCAATTATTCGTAGCTACGAGAGTACTTTTTATGCGCAAAAGAAAAAAAAAATACTTTATTCAACAATTAGTCTCCTCCGCATCACCCTGGTGCCATTTTGGAGAATATCAGCTGGACATAAACAACATATGCTATTCTGTGTCAGCTGCGTCACACGGATACGCTGTTCACGTTCAGATCAAATCACAACAACGTAGGAAACAGATCCGGCGTGACGCAGCTGACACAGAATAGCATATGTTGTTTATGTCCAGCTGATATTCTCCAAAATGGCACCAGGGTGATGCGGAGGAGACGGATTGTTGAATAAAGTCGTTTTGCAGAGTAAACTTTATAGTTACCTACACAATCTGTATATGATATCAATAAAAACATGTCGTCAGATTATATTTGTAAGGATCATTATTGCCGTTTCTATAAACATCATCGTGCATTTTACAAACTGTAAATGTATGGCTTTGCTAGTACTTATGTATATTTAAATGTCTGAAACCTAAAATAAGTATTATATGGTTGAAAACAATGAATATTTGTGATAATATGACAAGCGCTCAGCGCGTCCGATCTGGCTCTGCGCCAGGCAAAGCGCGAAAGCGGATTTAAATTCAGCGGTTGATGACGTGACGCACTGAAAGTTCTAATCACACCGGTGTGATCGTACGCTTCAGGGACCAGCCAAGACTGATCACACCGGTGTGATCGTACGCGTCAAAGGGTTAATGACATAATTTTCATTTTGGGGTGAACTATCCCTTTAAACTGGACGATGTAAAACCAAAAGCAACGCTTGGCATGCTTGTTCATTCGAAGAGTATGAAGGGGCATAAATCTAATTTATGCTGAACTAGCTGCTACTGCATGACGTGACAATCACAGCCCAATAAGAGAATGAAACATTTCATGTAGAATGAGCAGAGAGATTTTAGACCAATGAGATCTCAGGGTGGACAGGGCTAATTAGGAAACGGAAAAAGTGTTCTAGGGTTCAGAATATTACGAAGATCGATTTCATACCTGGTTATTTCTTAGTCACATCTAACCATTGCTCAATCTTTGCTTTCAAAGCACTGTCGCAATCCCTGTATGTTATTATATAAAAATTAATAACTATCAATCCAACCATCAAAGCTCCAAAAGTCAAGTCTTTTGTGCACGATAGACCTATTTACTCACACTTCATGCCATTCCAAAGTTGCCTTTCTTTCAAGTCACACTGAAACATATCCTGGCCAATATTTTCAATACAATGGCAGTGCACATGATATCTTTGTGTAAGGTATATACTTATAATTAGATTTTCACTACAAAGCTCCATCTGCTCACCTAGCAAATGCGAAGATTCATGAATGAATCATTGTTTTGAATCAGATCTTCTCAATTAATCATTTTATCCAGTTCACAGAATCGATCTGAATGATTCGTTCACGAATCAAACTGATCCCGTTCTGAAGTGATTCAATGATCCGGTCACAGCGGTCAACAGCTCACTGGATGTGAAGAAGATTTTCATTTAAATTTGTGTCTGTTCCTCACGTAAAGCTATCATATGACATTGATTTGGAATATAGTGCCATATGGATTATAATCTTTGTATGATACTTATGTGTCCTTTTTGAAGTGACAAGTACTTATCCCTAATTTCCTAAAAATCCATCATTTATTCTATTGTGTTCCACTGAGGAAATAAATTAATACAAGTTATGCTGACACGATAGTGAATAAATAACAGCCAACTATTTATTTAAGGCTAATTCTTCATTATACCAAGGTATCTTGTTGTTTAGAGGCATGCAGGACTCCAGATGGTCTTCCCTGTGTCCTAAGAACAAGGTCGTGTAGTACTGATTGACTGAAGACAGCTGTCTGGCCCTTATTTACCTCACGGGACACAAACACACAGACTTTCACTTTCTAGGCTCATAGAGTCATCATCAGCGCTAGTCCTGAGAGAAAAGGTCATACTGACCGTCAATGTGTCCGCAGTGTGTACAAATCACCATCAGCAGTCTAATAAGCACATAAACATTCACAGAGCCGCCTGCATCTCAATGTGAACAGCGAGAAATTCAGACACTGAGGTCATTGAGTGTTTTCATAATTATGTGCAGGCCCTTGTGTGAGTGCCCTTATATCCTGTGATTAATTCAAATTCAATTAATTCAAACTAGGTCACACAAACGAGATGGTATTTGAGATCAGTACACAAATCATCAAATCACAAATAACAAATGTGTATTTATATTATAATGTAATAAATATTAAAATAATATATTAGGAATTATTATGTTTATATAAAAATTATTATTATTTTATATTATATATATATGTAAAATAGAATATTATAATAATAATTATATAAATATAAATTCATATATATATATATATATATATATATATATAATGTAACATATAATAATTCATATATTAATATAATGTGTAATGATTTATTATTTTTATTTTAGAATAATATTGTTTAAATAACATTTAATTATATTATTTGGACAGCAATCTATCTATCATTTTATTTCAACAGAATTAATGGATTTCTGAAAAACTATATTGGAAAATTAAATTAAGGACATGATCAGATTTAAAATATACTTTACAGATATTTACCATGGTAAAGCATTTAGTTTCCCTTACAAAAAGTATTTTGGTTTTGGTCTTTGGTTTACCATGGTACCACATGAATATTGGGATCTTCATATTAATATACTGGTGCAGTCTATGAAATAGAATTCACATTTTACTCCAAGGTTCTTCGAAGAATACAATACAATACAATACATGGTATACTATTATGGTAAAGACCATGCTGAGATAATACCATGGTACAACATCCTTTAAGTCATGTTGCTCAGGTTTCATTGTGTGTGTGTCCTGGTCTCTATCCGCTCTCACTTGAGCTGTAAAAAGTGACTGTGGTCCATACAGACCTAGTTATCTCTGCTTCAGTTGCACGACTTTGGATGCCACTCTCCTAAACCAAAGCCAATGTTCTGTCAGCATAGATGTCTGTGGAATGGCCCAGCTGCCAATCAGAATCCAGCATCTGCCATCCAGCTGGCTGTGCCAAGCCATCGTCTCTGGCAGCCCGGTGCTCACTTGATGAAACTCAATAAAATTTATCCAGAATAAATGAACAGGGAAAGATTGCTCACTCCGCTCACCTGTGACAACCGTGACCTGCCACATCTGTCCTTCTCTTTTTCTTCAGCTTGCTCAGTTTTTTTCTGAATATCTTTCTAAAATAGCTTGTAGTGTCTTCTTCACCTTCTTTGTTGTAGCTTTATTTTTCTCTTACACGCTCACTTTCTTCGAAACAGAGGCATATAGTCTCACACACACACAAAATAAAGGCTATGATACACAGTGAGCAGCTCATTATCGCAAAATAAACCCAGACGTGAAGCAAAGGATAAAAACAGTCCCTGCATTTCGTTGTGCTCCTTATATCTGTTTTGAATAAAAGAACACATCTTATGCAAACGCCCCGTGAGAAAACCACCCGATCGGGGTCAGCTGAACTCAAAACCAGTCTAATTATACTGGGCTACCTTACGACCTATTAGTTGGCTAGTTTTGCACATTCCTAATATGGGTCACATTTAAAAGGTCAACCTCACAAAGAAATTTAATGTGAGCACAGAATCAGAATCAGGCGCTGTGGTTTTTGTGGTGTGAATGTGAGCTTTTCAGTCACGCTAGGATTTCACAGACCTTCTTTCTTACATTTTGTGTTGTTTTATAGTTAAAATCCAACAACAGTCACTTAATTAGTGCAGTAGGAGCACAGTTACCTACAGTATACATATTTTAGTGCATATAAATTCAATGTGCAGAAAGTATTCAAACATAAAGGCAAAAATGTATGAAAATTTTTTTATTTATTGTATATTTAACAGAATTATTACATTAAAAGAAACTTGGGTTTTGGTAAAAATTTGTCAAGACTGCATGTCATACATGACACAGCATCACAAACTGCATTAATAAAACCATGAAGGTTTATAGATAGATAAGAGATAAAACAACAGAACAGTAGATGGATAAATAGAATAATAGATTGAAAGATAGAATGAATGATAGAACAAACGGTTGAACGAACAATATAATGATTCAGGTTACGTATGTAACTTTGGTTCCCTAAAGGGAACGAGACTCAGCCTCAGAGTGCTATGGAGGAAATGAGTAACGAGCGGGTCTCTTCCCAATGACTGACCACCCTGAGGGACATGGTAAGCAGCTATGGCCGCCACGTACACCTTCAGAGTGGAGGCAGATAACCCTGTGGTGAAATGCTCCTGCAGAAACTCCAGAACAGTACCGACCGGACACAGATGCGTCATGCCCATTCAAAGTGAGGGGGCACGTGCCCCCTCAGATTTCTGAGCCAAGTGGATTTTAAATGCAGCTTCCAAAAGACAAAAAAATAGCCAAATAATATTTTTTTATATTTGATACAATCACACCGGTGTGATTAGATCGTTCAGTGCGGCACAGCATCAGCTGCTAAATTCAAATCTGCGTTCGCGCTTTGGCTGGCGCTGAGCCAGAGACAGACGCTGCATTATAACCAATCACACACGATTCTATTGAGCTTATGAATGCAATGGCCAATCAGAGACGTTCAGGTGAGACATCGTTGAAATGTGGTGTTTTGTTCACTTGCTCGCTGACTGTGCAGATGTGCATACGAATGTAAGTAAGATATTAATTTCACAGTGTAAACAGCTTCGGTGATTTAAATAGGAGTTTTTGAGAGTGCCTGAACTCTGGCTAGACTGAAGTGAAAATGTTCTTTGATAATGTAAATGTTCTTTGCTCTCTGTAAAATTAAAATGTTATAATATAGTAACTTACAATGTTGTTATTAAATTCACATTAAATACAAAGCCAGTCGTATTAAAAATATTTTATGGCATGGTACCTATATCTGGTAGGCCTACTTAAGTAAAAAGTCGGGTTTTTATGTGTAGTTAATATGCATGATACCCCTGACCAGACAGTTGACTGGGTCCTGCAGTCACTGTCTGCACCAAGAAGTGAAAAGCTTCCATTTTAGAGCGTGCTGTTTCCTCGTGACAGGAGCTCTGGACTGGAGTATGGTCTCAACAACCTCAGTTCAGAGACCGTAAGCTATTAGCTGTGCCCCCACCGGGGCCATGCCCACAGTTTCCATAACTCCGGGCAGGGGTGAAGGATGGAGCCCCCCGCCTGAGAAAGGAGGTCCCTCCTGATCGGAATCTCCAAGGGAGAATCGTTGAGAAGGGATATAACGTCCTAGAACCATACTCGGGCCGGCCAGGAACTATGGAAGCATATATGTAGCGAAATTCAATTTAAAATGCAATATGCAAAATGGCAATGCAATATGCAAAATGGCAACGCAATATTCAAAATGGCAATGTATTTCTGTATTTAAATTTACATTTTCCATTACCCATACGTGCAAAGTTTGGTGCAAAAGGAAAATTTAAATTTAATTATATAATTTACATTTGCCATTTCCAACAGTAGTCTTAATATGTAAATTGCATGCAAATTTGAACGCTTTATAAGTTGCAAAATGAAAATGTATAACACAAATTGATTTGATATGTGTAACATGTCCAAGCAGAAATGGTAGCAAAATGATAATTTAAATGCTATTTGTCCTAAATGCATTTAGACTAACAGTTAGAACACTTAGGATTGCATTTTCATCATGACGCCGTGGGATATGTGTAGCAAAATTCAATTTGAAAATGCATTCCGAGCTGACCACGCCCACCCTCCGTCAATCATTGCTTCAAGGC
>NW_015549599.1:220566-232089 GCF_001515605.1 Sinocyclocheilus anshuiensis | reverse complement strand
GTGTGATTAGATCGTTCAGTGCGGCACAGCATCAGCTGCTAAATTCAAATCTGCGTTCGCGCTTTGGCTGGCGCTGAGCCAGAGACAGACGCTGCATTATAACCAATCACACACGATTCCGTTGAGCTTATGAATGCAATGGCCAATCAGAGACGTTCAGATGAGTCATCGCTAAACGCGGTGTTTTGTTTACTAGCTCGCTGGACTGCGCAGATGTGAGTGCGAATGTAAGATATTCATTTCACAGTGTAAACAGCTTCAGTGATTTAAATGGGAGTTTTTGAGAGTGCCTGAACTCTGGCTAGACTGAAGTGAAAATGTTATTTGATAATGTAAATGTTCTTTGCTCTCTGTAAAATGAAAATGTTATAATATAGTAACTTACAATACTGTTATTAAATTCACATTAAATACAAAGTCAGTCGTATTAAAAATATTGTATGGCATGGCACCCATATCTGGTAGGCCTACTTAAGTAAAAAGTCGGGTTTTTATGTGTAGTTAATATGCATGATACCCCTGACCAGACAGTTGACTGGGTCCTGCAGTCACTGTCTGCACCAAGAAGTGAAAAGCTTCCATTTTAGAGCGTGCTGTTTCCTCGTGACAGGAGCTCTGGACTGGAGTATGGTCTCAACAACCTCAGTTCAGAGACCGTAAGCTATTAGCTGTGCCCCCACCGGGGCCATGCCCACAGTTTCCATAACTCCGGGCAGGGGTGAAGGATGGAGCCCCCCGCCTGAGAAAGGAGGTCCCTCCTGATCGGAATCTCCAAGGGAGAATCGTTGAGAAGGGATATAACGTCCTAGAACCATACTCGGGCCGGCCAGGAACTATGGAAGCATATATGTAGCGAAATTCAATTTAAAATGCAATATGCAAAATGGTAAATACAGAAATACAATGCCATTTTGAATATTGCGTTGCCATTTTGAATATTGCATTGCCATTTTGCATATTGCATTTTAAATTGAATTTCGCTACCTATATGCTTCCATAAGAAACTGCTCTGAGTGAGAGGAATTTTTCCTGAGCCCACAGGAGGATCTGGTGTGCCAACTTGTATAGTGGGCGTGAGCGCAGACCCCCCTGCTGGTTGATGTAGAAGACCACCAATGTGTTGTCTGTGAGGACAAGCACATGATGGCCCCTCAGGTCTGCAAGGAAGTATTTCAGTGCACGAAACATGGCCAGCATCTCCAGGCAATTTATGTTCCACGTGTGATGGTGGCCTTCCCACAGACCCTGGGCAGAGCAGCCACATATGACCCCCAGCCCATGAGGGAGGCATCCATCGTTAGCGTTACGCGACAACAAGGAGCCCCCAACACCGGGCCTTGAAACAGGAATCAAGGTTTCCTCGACATGTCTAAGGCATGAAGGCATCGCTGCGTGACCTTGATCATGTGAAGTGGGTTGCCCCTCGGGGAAAACCCCTCGGTCCTGAGCCACCACTGCAAAGGTCTCATGTACAGCAGGCCAAAAGGTATCAAGTTGAAGCTGCCATCAGAACTAACAGTCTCTGAAACTGTTTGAGAGTGTGTAACTGGCCTTTTCTCACTCACATTACGGCCATGAGAATCAAATCGATACGAGCAGGAGACATTTCCTGAACGTTCCCGAATCGCCTGCTACTGAGGCTGTGGTAATATCAGCCAGTCGTCGATGTAATGCAGTATGCGGATGCCCTGGAGTCGCAGCGGTGCCACAGCAGGATCCACACACTAGGTGAATGTGTGGGGTGAAAGTGCCCCTGAAAGCAAACCTCAGGAACTTCCTGTGTTGAGGAAGGATGGATACGTGGAAGTAAGCATCCTTGAGATCTATCATGACATACCAGTCCTCGAATCTGATCTGAGACACAATCTGTTTGATAGTGAACATCTTGAACTGAAAGCATTTGATAGTGTGGTTCAGCAGACACAGATCTATGATCGGATGCAACACCCCATCCTTCTTCAGAACAATGAAGTATTGGCTGTAGAACCCGGACTCTCTCTCGAGAGAGGAGGAGGAACACATTCTATGGTCTCCTTCCTCAAGAAAGTGGCTACTTCTTGTTCCATTGCCAGCTCAGGGCCCACAAGTGTGGGAATGACTCAGTTGAAACAAGGCAGGCAAGAACCAAACTGAATTCTGTAGCCTCTCTCTACAGTCTGCAGGACCCATTGTGAGACATTTGGCAGACGATTCCACACCGCCAAAAAGTATGCTAAGGGAACCAGCTCCTTGGGGCTGGCCTCTGGTATAGCTAGAGGAGTCACTTTGGTGCCCTGAAGCGGATGATCAGCAGTGAATGACCGACCTGATGGCTCTAGCACCCTCACTCGAGGGGATGAACATCCCCGTGCCATACCGTTGCCGGGCGGCAGCTGGGAACTTCACTCGTTGGAGCCCACTGAGCCCTGAAGCACCGGGGGTGGCAGGGGTATCAGCAGAGCTGAGGATGCCAGCCCCTCGGGACTGGTGTCTATTGTAGCTAGAGAGTTTAATTCGGTGTCCTGAAGCAAATGACTGGCAGGGAGCAAATGATTTACCCACTCTAGCGCCCTCACTTGAGGGGGCGAGCATTCTCGTGCCATACCATTGCTGGGTGGCAGCTGAGAACAGTGCTCGCTGGAGACCACTGTGCCCTGAAGCACCAGTGGTAGCAGGGTTCACATAACAGCCCCCTCATGGCACTGAGGAGGATCGGGCACCATATAAAAAGGTGTACATCTCTCCTCCCTAGAGGGGACTGCCCATTAAGCACTGAGGCTTGTGGTGTCAGGATTTCTTAGCCGAGTTCTTCTTCGAGAGAATGATGGTCCGCAGATCCATCTTCTCTCTGGAAGACTCCGACTGAGAGTGCCACCCCGACCCCCCAACCTCTGATCTTTCTGCGGGGTGGGGGGGTACAGGTAGCAACGGAGTTTCGGTAGTTTCCTTTGTAGCACGGAGAGAGAGATCTGTGGGCAGACGCAGTTCTCAAACTGCATCGGAATCTACCCCTTTAATCTCACTCAGGCCCTTAAGCAGGTCGGCCTGGTATGCCTGTAACACCGCCATGGTGTGCAGACACGCACCGGCCTGACCTGCTGCCATGTAAGCTTTCCCCACCAAGCCAGACGTTGTTCTGACCGGCTTGGGGGGAAGCATTGGGGCCTTCTTACTAGCAGAGGTTTTTCTGACTGCTTGTGCAAACACATACACACACACACCACAACGCACTTACTGAAGAGCAGAAGCTAACATGCGCTGTGCCGGGTGTACTTTAAAGCTTCCTGGTTGCTTATGTCACCCCACTCATGACGTCTTGCTTCTCCACTGGACTGATTCCACACGTGCCTCAGAACGTGGTCACACAGAGGCGTTTCCAAAGCGTTTCGACAAAGCTTGAGTTCCTTGATGGGGAACAAATGATGCACAGATAGCACGATAGATTGAAAGATAAAACAACAGATAGATACAGAGAATGAAAGGTAGGACAAAAGATATAATGAACGAACAAATGATAGATATATAGACAGACAGACAGACAGACAGACAGGTAGATTTCCTAACAAATAAATACAGAAATAAATAATGAGAGCTGAGCATCAGTTTCCAGATCAGCACTGTTGTCTTGGACTGTCAGGAGCTGTTTTATCATGTCACTGACACCATCGTCCCAGTCAAATGAACAGCAGCGTATGTAATGTTTACTGAACTCTTTCCTTTAAACACAGTCTTTAGTTGGGTCTCTGTTGCATGACACATGCACTGCCATCTCCATAGAAACCAACACAAAGCAAACAAAGAAGCTGTTGGACTTTGACAGACAGCAAAATCAAGAGTCCGAGATCTGAAATTAACTCTCAATCAATTTGATTAGAGGGTGAACTTGTTAAACCCGCAGCGATCATTCAAACATCCACAAGTACCTGGCTCAACGCAGGCTTAAGGACCCTCATGTGACCTTTGACCCCGGCCTTAGGAAGTGCTCCTACGGGCTTCTCCAATAACTAGCTTGATGCGTCAAGCACTGTCTCACACTTCCAGCCTGAAATGCTCTGACATCTTAATTGCTTTTCTCTGTGTGCATTGAAGCACGTGATACGTATCACAAATTAAGATTTGTTTGGATTTGCGGTGAGTGACTGGGGAAGAGCGAGGCATGTTTTTACCGTTAAGGCTTTGAACCCGGAATGGGCAGGTATCAATAATTCACCAACAAACAGGCTGGCGAGACTGCATGTCAATGAACGGTAAATAATTCAACCCATGGGTGATGGGAGGTTGATGGTGAGTTATTTCAATGTAGAAACACTGATGGGAAAGAGCTGATGGACTGTTATGATGATCTGAAATGCATTCGATGAAAGGAAACAGGAGATGTGCTAATTACTGGTTGTAATGCAGAGGATAGGAGCAAAAGCATACCATAGATTTTTCCTCATTTGAAAGTCGCTTTAGATAAAAGCATCTACAAAATGAATAAATTGGAGTGCGCTAATAATAAATTCAATAATCAGAAATACCTACACTATAGTATGGGGTTGGTAATATTTTTGAATCTAATATTTTTAATGTTTTATGCTCACCAAGGCTGCATTCATTTAATTTAAAATACTGTAAAAAATATTGTAAAATAGTTCAGTGTTTTCTATTTTAATGTATTTTGGTAAAGCTGAATTTTCTGCTGCTCAAAGAACATTTATTATTATCAAGGTTAAAAACAGCCATGCTGCTTCATATTTTTTATGGAAATCGTGGTTTTCAGGATTCTTTCATGAACAGAAAGTTCAAAAGAACATTTATTTTAAATGAACTCTCATTATTATGTGTCAAAAATAGTAATAGTATTATGTTAGTAGGCTATTCTTAATTCAGGAAGTGTCCACAACTCTACTAAGAGACTTATAGAATGATTAATTATCTTAAAAGATTTATTAAAACACAGGGATGTTCGATCTCCTCCGACTAGATGGATTTATCATCTGAAGCTAAAACATCAGAGTCTGTTAAATCAGACATTAAATCAGTCAACTCAAATCTGCAGACTGGCTCTGAATTGCGGCAACTAGCATAAACTTTGTCATGTAGTGTATTCCAGGCTTAAGAAAACAAAAGTATGTCAGACTTTTGGAACTTAACTGAATATTTAAATTTGCATGAACAGAAACATAGCTCTAACTGAAGTCAGACTTGAAGACTAAGGTCTATATACTGCAACACTGATCATGTGACCTCGTATTGATGCCACTTAGCCAAGCGGAATCTCTTTGCGAAGCTACTGTGCTGAATGGTGAGTTCTCAGGAGGCGTCTTTGACTGGGGCTGGAGTTAAATCGATGGTTCCACAAAGGGGCAAGAGTCTGAGTCATTCAAATGAGATAAATTGATTGGTTACCATTTCCATTTCCATATAAATGAGAGCAGTTATCGGCGCGTCTGCTTGTCTGAGTTTCTTGACAGCTCTAACTTTGTTGAACTAATTTTTTGGACAGTCTACATTCCAGAAGAGAAACCGTGATGCATGCTTGAAATAATAAATTAGCCAGTTATTATGCAGGAAATTACACTGTGAAGCTTGGAAAACTTTCCATTTGGTTTCAAGAAGTGTGAAAATGGTTTGCTTCGTAGGTCTACAATTTTTAGTGTTCACATTATAGAAGAAGTATTGAAAGCACAATTACACATAAAATAAATATTTAAGGTATAGCCTCTGACCAGGAATAATATTGGAATATGATGGCAGAATTACAAAAATTAGCTTATGTTTTACCAGACACGCTTCAGTCTTTTAGACATGCATGGTTATTCTGACACTTATTTAAAAAGAAACAACATCATGTGTATGAATGACTTCTTAGTGGTTTTCCAGCACAAAATCAATCTTAAAGGGTTAGTTCACCCAAAAATGAAAATTAGGCTGTGTTTTACTCACCCCAGAGGCATCCTAGGTGTACATGACTTTCTTCTTTCAGACGAATCCAGTCGGAGATATATTAAAAATTGTCCTGGCTATTCCAAGCTCTATCATTGCAGTCAGCAGGTGTTGAAGTGCTTCAGTCCCAAAGAAGTTAAATAAAAAGTGCCTATCCATAAAAATAAGTGTCTCACACGGCTCCGGGGGGTGAACAAAGACCTCCTGTAGCGAATCGATGCGTTTTTGTAAGAAAAATATCCATATTCAAAACGTAATAATTACTCTAATCTGGCTTGTGCTCACTGTTGTAAACGAAAGCAGTTCCGGGCTGATGACGTATGAGGTCAGCGTTGCGCATGTGCTGGTGAGTCTCGTGAAAACCAGCGTTTGTTTACAGGATCAAAGGAAGCAAAGTTTCCTTACTTTAGCAAAGGAAAACCAGTCTCCTCTTGACTTATATCGAAATCCTCCGACATTCTTCTTTACAAATCCTCGTTTTGTACTTCTAAGTTGTGACCGTTGTTTTGTTTTGATCTCTCCCCTGCGCTTCCGTGAGTCACTTCTGAGCGGCGCATGAGCAGCACTGACCTCATACGTCATCCACCCGGAACTGCTTCCGTTTACAACAGTGAGCGCAAGCTAGATTAAAGTGATTATTACGTTTTGAATATGGATATTTTTCTTATAGAAACGCATCAATTCGCTACAGGAGGCCTTTGTTCACCCCCCGGATCAGTGTGAGACACTTTTTTTTATGGATGGGCGCTTTTTATTTCACTTCTTTGGGACTGAAGCAATGCAACACCCGCTGACTGCAATGATAGAGCTTGGAATAGCCAGGACAATTTTTAATATAACTCCGACTGTATTCGTATGAAAGAAGAAAGTCATATACATTTAAAAAAAAAAATGTTTTTATTGCATTTAAAAAAAATGCAGTATATTTTTTCTCCTTCTGAAAATGTAAAATTATGTATATATATGTAATACTTATATATCTGTACATTAGTGGTGGAGATTTTTCAGTCATTCTTTCCGAAAGCTACATTGTTACACCAGTAGGTAGTGACAAGTGAACATTTTTATGAGTGAGTCATTAAATCATTAATTCAACTAATTCATTCAAAAACAAATGAATGGCAATTTTTTTTATTTATTCTGAACTGCTTACTAGTGTACTACTCTACTGTTCCTGCCACAGCAAGATACAGTAAAACATAGTAAGATTAGTAAGCGGTTCCAAATTCAGCAAAAGAGACTGACATAATGCTTAAAAATAATTACGCTAAATTAAATGTAAGATTTTCCAGTTTATTGTTATATTTTTATATACTGTCTGATCCTTAATATTTACATATTTAAATGCATTATTTTAATTTAAATGCAATATTTATTTACTGCTCATGAAAATAAGAGCATTTAAAAGCCTCAATCAAAATACATCTTGACATTTCTAGCATCATGCTCATCCAATTCAGCTTCAAGAACATATGCAACAGTACTTTTTTGCTATTGTTTATAATCTGCTAATGTTATGTTTTGTTATACAGTGGTGTGAAAAAGTGTTGGCCCCTTGATTGCAGTTCTTGCTGCTAAGGGAGGCCCAACCAGTTATTAGGTTTAGGGGGCAAACACTTTTTCACACAGGGCCATGTAGTTTTGGATTTTGTTTTCCCTTAATAATAAAAACCTTCATTTAAAAACTGCATGTTGTGTTCACTTCTGTTATCTTTTACTAATATTTAAATTTGTTTGATGATCTGAAACATTAAAGTGTGACAAACATGCAAAAAAATAAGAAATCAGTAAGGGGGCCAACACTTTTTCACACCACTGTATCATAAAATTACAGCAGTGGGTTCATCTTATATTACTTCATACTAAGCAGAGCTGGAGAAACTGATAATTGCTGAATAATTACTGCTCATCATAAATGAGATACTGTATATGCACTCAGATGCACACAGAACCACAGCTGGTATCTCACACATCATCGTTTGATCCCTTGCAGCACAGTATGAGCTACAGCCCTATGAAAGCAAACACACATTAGCATGCATATATCTGATGCATGTATCTAACTGACATAGAGCTCTATGGATCTGCTGCAGTGACACATCACAGATGGTGTGGATCAGGCCGCAGTGCCAGCACAGGTCAACAGAGATGACCTCAGCCTCTGCTCGGCCTGCTGGGAAGTCTGAGTCGCAGAAGAGCTCCAAAATGCTAAATTAAGATATGTTGAAAGATGCAGATCATACTCAATGTATTCAAGTCCTCCAAGGAACGAAGAACTCCTATATGCATGCATGAAGTTTTCCCGTTTCATAAACGAAAGGGATGCGAGAGAGAATAAGAGGCAGAACATGAGAGAAAGAGAGACGGTCTCAGAAAGGAACCGAGACACAAAGAACGAGACGCAGACAGGCGAGAAGAAATACAGACAGAGAGGGTATGACTTGCATGGTGATTCACTGCAAAATTCAAAAGTAACAAAAAAAACTGCTGGGCAAAACTATTTTTAAAGCTGAAGTTTGTCATTTCTGCACCATCAGTGGTGCAAAACGAAATAATAATGACACCACAACAGGTTTCCAATCAATTCCATCATTATTTTGTTGAATATCCTGTTTCACTTTGAAATACACTGAACAAAATTATAAACGCAACACTTTTGTTTTTGCCCCCATTTTTCATGAGCTGAACTCAAAGATCTAAGACTTTTTCTATTTACACAAAAGGCCTATTTCTCTCAAATATTGTTCACAAATCTGTCTAAATCTGTGTTAGTGAGCACTTCTCCTTTGCCGAGATAATCCAGAGAAGTGCTCACTAACACAGATTTAGACAGATTTGTGAACAATATTTGAGAGAAATAGGCCTTTTGTGTACATAGAAAAAGTCTTAGATCTTTGAGTTCAGCTCATGACAAATGGGGGCAAAAACAAAAGTGTTGCGTTTATAATTTTGTTCAGTGTATGTCACATTAAATAAGTCAAATGGGTAGCAAATGCAAGTGAATAGTGTTAAAAAAACTAAAAAACACTAAGTTGATTGATTACAGTTCTGTCATTACAGCTCTTACAGCAGAGTTACATGACAATATTAATGTGTTTGGTTTTGGTGGAATAGATTTCCTACGCTGCTGCTGCAGAGGAAATACCGAGGCTTGCTACTGTCAGTACATCCACAGAAATGCTGCTGTGAGCATGTAAGAAATACTGCTGCTGCACATATAACATACATGGATTTACCCATAGCAGATCTACAGTTGGGACTGGGGAAGGAGGAAGTATTTGAATGCTGAGCAGCAAGCTCATTGGGTGCTGATGCTAAAGAAACCAATCAGCTGCACCATGTAGATAACAACGTGATTACTAGTAGAGTTAAAGTTAAGTTAAAGGCACAATATGTAATTTTCGCCGCTAGAGGGCACATATTAAAAATAAACAAATAGACAAAGGCGTAGTTTGATGACGCCGTGACTGAGTGTGGAATCATGGGAGTTGTCATCTTCATCCCCACAGCCGATGCAATCCGACGGGACTCGGGCAGAAATCATGTTCATGGATGAGCTAATGATTTATTAACATAGTAGAATGAAGCAGGGTGAGGCTGAAAGCCGTCGAAGTGAAACGAGGCCGCTGAACGAGTGTGACACACAGCTCGAAAGCAGTGGAGCTTTTATTATGCCGCAGTCGACCGCTTCCGCTCCTTCCGGTCATGCGTATGTGAGAAAAAAAAGCAGCTGTTTAATCGTACTAGATACATTTGAAAGTTCTGTTATAATGCTACTCTGTGCGGTCGTCACCGGTCTATTAAAACACACAACATATTAAAGCATCTTTGGTGTTTCCATGTTTTCTACAAAACAAAACCGGAAATCGAGGGCAAATCGACACAATGACACTATATGAACACGGTCCGTGTCACTAGTTAAAATTGCTTATTTCTCTGGATTTAAACATTCTTCGACACATTTGAAATAATGTAAGTACACAAGTCAGCAAAATATATAACACTGTTCTAGTGGTTTTTGGATATTTTAATAAAACAATCTTACATATTGTGCCTTTAAGGACCGCGTCATCTAGAGTTTCATGACAAAACTTTGTATTTTTCTGAAATGTTACGTTTAAATATGCAAAAGGAATATGCTCATGGAATATGCACTGATTTGCATACACTTCCAGAACAGAAAATAAAGCTATAGAATATACGGATTTCCCGAGCCGATCTCATGGATCAGGATCGGGGCCGATCAAGCAATTTTTTTAACTGATCGGTAGGGATAGGCGTATCGATCCTGACTTATCGATATATATTAATACTAATGCGAGTATCGAAAGTATCAATACTCAAATGAAAAATATTGATACTAAGGTTTGTTTTTTACCAGTGATAATGTTTATTTAACAAAATATTAATGTGTACAACATGCATTGAATTGGACGAATAACCTATGTTAGCAAATAACTGTGTAGGATAGAACTATTTTCCTGCTCATCTGAACACACACAAATACTGCAAGACAGAACGAATCAATCACAGAGCATTCGCTCACTGCTGACAGTGCATTCAAACAGGGCTGTTTCTGCCAAAAGTATCATAAGAAACCATTGATGCTTTTGGGAACGGCAGCCCAGAACAATGAGGACAGAAAAAAAAAACATATGTTTGAGTTATTTCACAATAAACCAATTTAAATTGTAGCCTACATAGTTTGTGCAGTTACATTTATTTGATGCATGCATGCAACAGCCTGTCACTGCTAGTCCCTTATGAAAATGAACCATGGTTTTACTGTAGTTCAACTATAGTATTTGTAGATTTCCGTGGTTAACACTACAGTAAGCATATTTTAACCATGTGTAAACAAAAATATAACCTAATAAGTTGCAATTAAGGTGTATTGAAAGTTAAAATGCATTTCAAATATAAAGTTAAGTGGGTAGGCCTATCATTACCGATTTTACTCTTAGTAATTTAATATTTTAATACATTTCATAATTTAAAAGTTCAGTTTAGAAGTATCGTATCGGTATCGAATACTGGCCTTTAAAAGTATATGTATCGTATCGAAAACAAAATAAGTGGTATCACCCATCCCTTCTGATCGTTATCGACTCTCCTCAGTCCGATCCTTATTTTACGTCAGCTTTAATGCCGATGTTGTGCAGCAGGAGGCGGTATGTGCCTTTAAGTGCGTTTGCCAACCTCCATTAACAGGAAAAGAAGATGCTCAAATGTGCTTGTGTGATGTGCGAGAAAAAGTGAGGTCTGTTCTAGCGCGACATACACGTTTGAGCTTCCGTGTTCAGTGTATTTGATTCACACTTTTGTAACGATCACTCATTCATTTAGCGTTTACTTTTATCTGCTGTCGGAGACGTCATTATTATAACGCGTTGCTATGGGTTGAGTCTTGATTCGGACATGATTGACAGACTGGTGTTATGACACCACAAGCTTCATGCTTTCTAATCTTATCTTCACTTTATGTTTCAATTACTCTGTTTATATAAACTTTTACAATATACATATATAGAGAGAGTGTATCTTGTAATATATATATATATATATATATATATATATATATATATATATATATATACATACATACATACATCATAT
>NW_015549599.1:209882-220541 GCF_001515605.1 Sinocyclocheilus anshuiensis | reverse complement strand
GGGCATGACATTTCCCGACCAGGCGCCGAGTGGAGCCAATCACAACACACACTGGCCCAGCCAACCAATCACAACACACACTGGCCCAGCTAACCAATCACAACACACACTTATCATAACAATGCTCATGTTCTTCATATGCAGCTCAATCATCATGAATCAACCTGCAGCTTCAGACAAATTAATCAGTAATATATATATATATATATATATATATATGCATACATACATACATCATACATATATTACTTTTACTCTCTGTACAACTCTGTATACATTGGATTAATTTCAATAACTTGAATGTACTTGAATACATTCCAATATAGGAATATATAAGTATTGGCAGATACTAAATATTAAATGACTCAGATCGGATCGGAGGCACAAAAATCCTGCTCGGGACATCCCTAATAGAATAATTATAAACTTGCAATTCTGCAACTTGCAAACCATCAGAATTCCGAGAATTCAAAATTCTTCAGACTTTTTTTTTCTAGATTTTTTTTTCTGCCAAGGAATAAAAAATAAAAAGGTAATTGTGATCATTGTTAAATTGTTAACCGCAATTTCACGTTTATAGCTTACAATTCTGATATTTTTTCTTAAAATTGCGAGTTTATATCTTGCGATTCTGAGTTTACTTCTAATCTCAAAACTGACCAGTGCATGCAAAATGCAATAGTTTTTCCTGTAGTGTCTTTCCTTAACATCAAAAGAAATTGCATGCTTCACCTTTAAGAAAGATGCAGGACCTGAAACGGGAAAGTAATTCTTGGACAAATAAAGTAAAGCATCGGTGCTGAACTGACCCCTCATGGACCTAGAACTAAAGCCCTGCATTACAAGAACATTTTTGAAGGATTCATGGGTTGAACAAGAGACCATGGGTTTCTTTTCCTAAGTCTGCTCAAGGAGAGAAGCTCATCAGCCTGATGCTCTGGGCAAACTGAAGCTGCAGGGTGGCTTTCTGCCACAGGCAAGTTGTACTGAAAGCTTGTGTTGGCTTTGGTCCGCTCGGTATCATGGGTAATGGTTAGCCCAGAATATTGACACCATTATCCCACTGCATTCACTCATTGATTCTCTGTGATTCTCCCTGGAGTCTGCCCTGGCGTTTCATATTGGAGTCAAAAAAAAGGACCAAACACGTTACTATGCCAATAAGATTTTATTTTTTTTTATTACCCGCTATAACAGGTAATACCACAGTACTTTAATATTTACCATGGTACTAAAATTCATGTGCCATATTATTCATACGCGGCAGAAAAGTATTTCCAAAAATAACATGGAACAACTATGGTACATGTCCAAAACACCAAATAAGTACCATGGTTTCTTTTTAGTAAGTATTGTTTTTCCCTTACAAAAAGTACTGTGGTAATACCATGATATTTATCATCATACTGAAATTACCCCGTGTATATATATATATATACACACACACAAACACACACATATATATATATCAGTGTTTAGTTTTAGTTATTACATCAAGTTGAACTAAATAAAAAAGAAAATTGTTGCCTTGGCAACTTAATTTTTATGTTATTTTTTAAATATTTTATTCCATTTCAGTTAATATTTATTTTATTTCTAGTGAGTAAAATTTATGTGATTTTTATGGTTTTAGTTTTACTGTAATAACCCTGGGTAGAACCATGTTCAAAATAATCAATATAAATATAATCAGTACCATTCAGTACATATTAAAGTGCCATGGCATCCCCACATTACTCTTGTCACAAAAGTGATTGTCTGATCTGCTGAAGACAGCTCAGGCTGCTCTCCTGAATGAGTTTTTCTTTCGGTCAAAGGTGCAAATTCAAGTAAGAGTCTGAAAGTGTCCAGTTCAACATAGTTTAATTCCTAACACCCGATCAAAATGTTCCGCCAGCCCATAATTGGATATCATCACGCTTAAAAAAAGTCATCATGCCCCCACCGATCGGTCCATTTCCACAACAGGAGGAGGTTTCTCTGACTCACTCATCAAGGGCCAAATTGCTCTGGACATCGAGTCCTGCTGGATCAGTCAGAGGACCAGTGGCTTCACGCTGAGATTCCCAGTAAATGTCCTCTCTGTGTTCCAGTTATCATCATCATTAAGGAGTACACTTTGTCGTGTTATCAGAGATGACGGCGGCACCAGCCCACAAAATGATTGTGACTCCACGCAGAAAGACTGAAGTGAACCTGCTGTGATGAAACGTCTGAAATACTTTCTCTGAAGGTCTCTTTCAATCTCTCTCCCTCTTTTTTCCCCATCAACACCTTGCCCACCATCACTATATGGGAAGACGCCTTTGGTTATGAGAAATATTCTAGAGAAAAGAAAGAGCTGATCCTTAAAGCTGATGTAATTTTGCTCTAATGCCATAGAGGTGTGCAATTGTTCAATGTTAAAATACTTGTGACCTACTGGACGACCTTCCCAAAATATCATATCACGATTTTATAACACACAATCACGATCCACAATCTGTATCGCAATCTTCCCAATTTTGAGATGGACTACTGAGAATATCCAGAGTGGAACAAGCCTATGACTTATCTATTTGCAGAATTTAAAACACAGTAGTACATTGACCCTCTGGGGTCTGAGGGGGTTTTTGGGCTCTGGAGAAGTTTTGATATGCCCTGACATTTGTGCTTTTTTCAGTATCTTAAAAACATATTAATGGCTAAAGTCTGATTAGACTGAATTCAGCACAAACTGTGCTACAATAATACGTAAGCAACATGAATGTGCAACGTTAATGCGTGGTTAGTTAAAAAAGGCCATAAACCATATACAGAACATTTGTTCGCAAAACTTTTGAGAACTGGATGTGGTAGACTAGAGTTTTTGCTATGAAATGATGTGAAAATAATCCTGCCCACAAAAAAAAAAAACCTTTTGCAAGACATGTTTTGTGTTAGAAAGGCCGTATGCGAGGGAGGGACAATGGCCATGAATATTTAGTGATTCACACCTGAGAGACAAAGGGACCTCCCCTAATGGCCCATCAGTGTGACTGTGACTGTGAGGCAAGTAAGAAATAATGTGAGGAGATTACAATAATGGGGGTTTTGATTATTTGTACACAGTATAATCAGAATATACACAGTCAAGGTCAAAGACACATTGTTGAGCACACTGATCTAAACAGATACTTGAAAAGTAACACATCTTTGAGCCATTACTGGAAACAGCTCCTGTTCAACTGTTGTAACAAGTAAACCTTACCTGGTATTTCCAAGGTGTTTGCTGCTTCTTTCCATGCATTCAAGAAAAACAAAATCAGCCCCATCATCAGTAGTCATGGAGCTTATTTTACCATATTTGTGTAGAATATGGTAAAATAATGTAGCCCAATGTAAGACATATTTTATTTCAGCTAGCTGCCAAGGCAGCATTTGTCATTTTCTTTTAGTTTAAGTAGATGCACTAAAATAACTAAAACTAAAACTGAAATAAAATTGAATAAAAACTATATATAAATGCATTTTGGATTTTTTCCCATTATGGAAAATGTATAAAAATCCACCAGAACATCATAGAGGCCAGGTTTTTGAAATGCATGAACCAAAAATACATATGAAAAGCAAAAGAGGTGATAACACTTTGTACGAAATGCTTCTCAAGATCAGAACATGCCGGACTACTTCTAATAGATCAAGATCCGTCTGTTTTTGTCTTGAAGCACATCCAGCAGGGAGGGAAGAAACACGATCTATTCCAGCAGGCAGGACAGCAGCATCAGCCTGACACGGCTGCTTCAGGAGGGTAAAACAACATTGATTTAACCAGCGGGTGGAACAGGGATAGAATAAACGCAAACGTGTTAAGGCTGAAAATGGATTTTTAAATATGTATTCATTGATTTTCTGGTCTCTGAGTGTTCCGCTGTGACGTGTTATTTTGCAGAACAGAGGGATATGAAAAGAAGCATAAACTAATTTGCCTTCAATCATATTAATTAAAGCAAAACATTCAAGCGTGAGTCGGCGTTTGAGCTTTTACCGTCCTCCAAACTGAGAGTGATGACAATAATAATCGAATCAACACAGACGCTTGTTTGTTCAGGGAACCTCGGTACCTTTGGCTATGGAGGTTAGACGGTGATATTTATTCATCCATACAAAAGTTGAGTTTTTCCACGTACAGCTTTTAAATAATAATTGAGAAACACATACGGAAAAGTGCAAATAATATTCATCATAAAAAAGTGAATGCAAATATATTTGCATTTATGCATTTGGCAGATGCTGGTATCTAGCAATCTGCATTGTACTCAAGGTGTATAATTTATCAGAACATGCATTTTTCCAGGATTCAAATCCATGACCTTGGTGTTGCTGACGCTAGCAACGCTAGGGTCACGGGTTCAATTCCCAGGGAACGCATGAACTGAACAAATGTACAGCATGCAGTGTGGGTCACTTTGAATAAAAGCATCTGCCAAATGTAAATGTATGTAATTCAGTTGCACTGCAAAAAAAAAAATAGTTCTTACTTTTTTTTTATGTTTTCTGGAAAAATTAATTTATGCTTCAATGAAGAAATATTACTTTTCTCTTTGAATTAAAGCAATAGCTCACCCCAAAATGAAACATTGCTGAAAATGTATTTGAAAAATGTAGATGAGTTTGTTTCTTCATGGGAACAGTCATGTTGATTACTTGTGGATTATTGTGCTGCTTTTATCAGCTGTTGGACTTTCATTCTGACGGCACCCATTCACTGCAGAGGATCCATTGGTGAGCAAGTGATGTAATGCTACATTTCTCCAAATCTGTGCCCATTCAGAAACAAAATTATCTACATCTTGGGTAGTCTGAGGAATAGTACATCAGCAACAAATTTTCATTTTTGAGTGAACTATTCCTTTATTTCAAGAAGCAAAATAACAACTTATTAAGTCTTGTAGCCTGAAAACTGCATCAACATTAATTGAGTTTATACTTAAAACAAATGTGAACAATGTTTAGTCCAAGTTCTCTTTTCTGGCGCATTTGCCGTCCATTACAGCTTATAAAACGGGCTGCTATGAAATCCTATGACATATTACAGTAATAGGTAATACGAGGGATGATATTTCTAAAATAAACAGCTACATAAATTGCTTGCAGTGCCAACAGTGAATGTGTGTTACTCCCTCCGTGAGCAAAGCACACCATCCATCTGCAGCGCTTGTGTAAGAAATGCGATTAAAACACCAATAGTGTGATTAAAACCACAGTGCACATATTTTACTGTGAGTATGTTACTGTGGTTATTATGAGCATAATCACATTAACAATCACAGTATTCTGTTTACATGAGCTCCAGCTTAATCACAGTACAGCCCTGATCGCATTATATGGGTGCATGCAAATGTAGCCAATGATTTAAATATTCAGAAATAAGAGAATAACTGGATATGGATGTTTAGATGTGAAACCACAATCTAAAGGTCACCAGAACTGGATGCAAAAAGAGAACAGCAACACAGATTGAGACACCCTATGACTGGGTTATAATAATTAACTAAAACAATAAAATAAATAAATAATAATAATAATAATAATTATATATATATATATATATGTGCGTGTGTGTGTGTGTGTGTGTGTGTGTGTGTGTGATGATGATATATACACACACACACTTTATTTATAAACTACTTACTTTTTTATTTATAAACAAAAATATTTAATTTCAGCTAGTTGCTAGTTTTTGTTTAGTTTAAGTTGAAGTACTAAAATAACTAAACCTAAATAAACTAAAACTGAAAACTAAGACACACAAAACACATATTTAAAAAAATAATAAAAATGATGAAACACAACAAAAATTACTAAAACCTTAACTAAAATGAAAATATGAAAACATAAAAATATAATATAAAATGTTAACATATTTTATGACTCTCAGATCCTTGAACTATTCTCAACAGCAAAAAAACAACAACAACAAAAAAAAAACGTTAACACATTTTATACACAATGTATCGTTTCACACATCCATGAGCACAGCTAATCAGATCTACTCTGATCTGTTGGCATGAAAACACATCAACTCATGAAACATGATTTTGTGGGACATCAAGCAACATGTTACATTGTTTCATTTGACTGTATTTATTCTTGGCCAGACTCACCTGATTGATGTGCTTCAGTTTATCAATGACTTGACTGATCACTGGGTCAGCCTCCTTCACTTTGACTTCTGGGTTTTCAGCCTGGGCTTTAATTCCATTGCCAACCACTCGAAGAGTGTAGCTATAAAGACAAAAAAGGATAAAGAATGAGAGACGGTTGTTTGCAGTGAGTGGGTGTGGTTTTTTTTTTTTTTTTGGATTCATTTACAATTTTTCAGCGCAAAGGCGATTTAAGCTTTGTTGCTGGCTTGATGAGGAAGGCCTTACATGAACCAACTACATTTATCAGCACAACAAAGAAAGAGGCATAAAAATCCCTGAAAACACCCACAAGGGCCTGAAATGGGACGAATAATTCAAGCCACACTAAAAAGTGATAGGACTCCAGGCTGAGAGACAGATTGGGGTTTATGTGGGGCAGAATGGATAGTGTGCTGCGATGGGTCGCAGATAAGACGCACTAGTGCACAGAAAGCACTGCTGACAAATGACATAAAATATTACAATTCTTTATGGGTGAATTAGTTTTACACCAATGGTAAAATCAGCTCGTCCTGTTGAGAATCACCTTGAGAAAGACACATAAAAAGTAAAGTCTTCAAACAGTGAGGAAGAATGTATGAATGAATAGGAAAATCCGCAGTGGGCTTAGACAATCGACTTTGTTTTCAGGCAATAAAAAAAATTGTTATGGAATTTTGAATATAGTAAAGCCTATTATTATTATTATTATTATTATTAATATTATCATCATCATCATCATCATACTATTGTTAATATGTTTTATTAGTTTATTATTATAAGTTTATTATTTTTACTATAATTGTTATTGATATTATGATCATTATTATTAATATAAAATAAAGCAACACACATAATATATACAATTTGATAAAAAATGGGATAAAAGCATCTGCTAAATGACTAAATGTAAATGTAAAATAATATCTGTATTATATTACATTTAATAACATAATAATAATAATTATTATTAGTAGTAGTAGTAGTAGATAGGTAGTAGTAGTAGTAGTAGTAGTAGCCATAGTAATACCATATGTGATATTGACATTAATGTTGCTATCAAAATTAATATGTAATTCTGAGCAGCTATTATTGTAAATTCTTATGATTATAAAACCTAAACTGTTTACTTTTTGTCATTACATTATAGTCCCAGTAAACCATAAAATAACTTTATTAGCATACTTATTTTATTATAATTTGATTGAAATCTGACAGCAGCATGGTAACACTATGGTATTCCTTGAAGCACACAATTGGAGTACCATGTAAATACTATTTTATATATGCTATCCTTCAGTACAGCAGCTAATATCAAAGTGCCATGGGACCTGTTAGTACCTGTCCTGTAAAACAGTCAGACTAAAAGTATAGAAATAAAGGACGAAAATAATAACATCGGGGGGGGGAGCCCATGCATCTTCTGTCACGTTGAACCTCAAGAGTCATCCTCCCCTCATGCATGAGCATGTAGTTTCACCTCAGCATGTGTCTGAATGGGTTGATGTGAGACAAAAAGCCCCTCACAACAGCACTGAGCCGTCTCCTCTGCTCCTTTGATTCCAGCTTAAGGCATGAGAGGTGCGTTCGCCTAGCGCTGTCACTTAGCCATTCTGCCACTTTCCACACACTCATCTGAATAACTTTCAATCCCGCCGCGGCGCTGTGAAAGAAAGACACGCACTTCAGTGGAATGCAAATGCTCCAGAAATACACCGTTAAGTCTCACTGTGGGTTTTGTGCTCTTGAGGCTTGGAGACAAATTGATTTAAGGGGTTTCAGTGGGAAATTTAGGACTCATATAAAACAACAAAAATTAAATACAGACTTTTCAATGTTTTGTTTGAAAAGTACTGTCTTCATAAGGATATAAAGCTTATCATCAGCTTAACAAAATTAGCTATGGAAGACAACAAAGTAACCTCATAGTAAAATCACTCACAACACCTTAGCAACTGCATGGCAATACATTAATATCACTCAGAATACCTTAGAAACCACATAGCAACACACTAAATCACTTAGAACACTTTAGCAACCGCATAGCAACACATTAAAACCACACAGAGCACCTTAGCAATTGTATAGCAATGCAATGAAATCTCTGTCAAAAGAACAAAATAAAGAAATAAATAAATACAAATAAAATAATAAAACTGTCAATAAATACAATACAATGAAAACAATGCCACAGTATTTGTGTCTCATATTCAAGCCTCTCCAGAAAATGCTAAAGCACTCTGGGATTTTTATAGTTATATAGTGTTTTTACTATTATATAAACATTATTTTGGCAATTGATATTCATAAAAAAAAAGAAATAATTAAAATATATAAAACATTTTGCACTTTTACTGTGATTCATGTGTCATGATGCAGTGCCTAAAACAAGGTGCTGTCCTAAATATATATATATATATATATATATATATATAAAATCAATTATGGCTTGTTTGTTGCAATGAAGAGCAATCAAACTTTTGCTTTGCAGATCAAGGATTTTTTGTATAATATTCCTCCCTTTGATATAGTCTAATGCTTTTAAGCATGTATCCTCATTTAACAGTCGGCTCTGTCTGACTTGATTAATACCGAATCATCAACATGCAGGTTACTTGCAAACATGCTGCTAAGTGCACTTAAAAAAAAAAAATTCTGCCAGGACGCCTGCATGTGCTCTCAAAAGAACAGGAGCCATGACTACAGAGCAGATGTGTTCACCGCACTCACGCGCTCCATTTAAAAGCCATCTTTCACTGTGCAACGGGCCGCTCTGCAGACGTTTCACTAATATTTCGTAACACGCTCACGCCTCACAGAAGAGTCACACAAGATGACACGCAGCCGTGGAACACGGGATAGTTTTTTTAGAGGTGTCGAATGATAAAAACTACCAACATGCACAATGCTCCTCCATACATGCACATGGTATCTGCTAACTGTGAAAACACTGGATTTTACAAAAGAGAAAATAGATCAGAGATAGTATTTATCTGGTGAGGATTGACAGACAGCATTCTGAGGTTCTTCCAGCAAACTCGCTGAATCACAATGCTCTTTATTCGCTCTTTTGGTGTGTGCGGATCCTTCAGCGCCAGAGATGGATAATTTAAAGGAAGTGTTTTTTAATCCACAGCCTATGAATGATGGGATTGTGTGGGTGTACATATATATGAGCAGGATTGTCTTTTTAAAGACATCAATCATAAAACTTTACAAATTTACACTGCAGTGGCGCACAACGGCTCATTACGCATTTTACTGCTCAACAAACCACGCACCAAACGATCCGCGTAATGAGAAATGTAACTGCGGCTGACAGAAGAGGCATATCACAATCAAAGACATTTCATTTGCCTCAAATAAAGCACAAGCTATAGGCTCTTATGGCAAAAGCAGGAATTGTAGAGTTTTGGAAAACAATAACTGTGCTCATAAAAACACAGTTCTGCATCTGAAATCTGATTGGATGAATAAAACAGCAAATAAAACAACAGATGCAAATCTACAGCTCCCATTAATTAAATACTAATTTATTTATTTATTTATTAAAATATATCATATAAATGTGAAATCTATATTTAACAGAGTTGATTGGCAAACATGAAAATTATAGAATATATTAATTCTAATATATTAGATTATATTCTAATATATTAGAATATATTATTTGTGGGCACAATTATTATGATTATGGTGATGATTCTTCTTATAAATAATTATTAATTACTGACACTACTAATTGTTACTGCCTGCCCTGACTTGGATTGTTCTACTACTGTGATTGTCTGCCGCCTGCCTCGACCTCCTGCCCGTCCCACGTTCTGTCTCAGCCTAGCCTCCGCTATTGTATCTACTGGTGATTGACCCTGTCTTGTCTGTGTACGCAATAAATGCTACAAATGGATCCAGACTCTGCTTGTGATTCGCAACAGAAGACTTCGCCGCACAGCGATCCAGCAGCACTCAGGCAATTATCCACTGAGCTATCTGCGCAGGCCACACAGCTCGCCATGCATCACCACCAACTAAACCGGCTTACCTCACTCACCGAGGAGTTAGTGAAGGCGCTGCAAGGCCTTCAAATAACGCCAACCGCGGCTGCAGCCGCTCCAGCCCCGGTGTCTCATTACTCCACGCCACACCTAACATCACCCACATCCCCAGTGAGCCCACGACTAGCTTTCCCAGAGAAATTTGACCTGCCAGATGCAAAGGGTTCTTGCTTCAGTGTTCGCTCTTTGTTAATCAACAGCCCTCGCTGTACCCCACAGACTCTAGCCGCATTGCCTTTGTGTGTTCATTGCTCACCGGGAGGGCGCTACCGCTGTTTGGGGAGTGGACGGCTCTTCATTTCCCACCTTCACAACATTTCTCCAACACTTTTGCGAAGTCTTCGAACATCCTGCGGAGGGGAAAAGTGCAGGTGACCAACTGTTAACACTTTCGCAAGGAAGGAGACCGGCGGCCGAGGATGCCCTGTCCTTTCGCCCCCTTGCCGCCCAGACAGGTT
>NW_015549599.1:205827-209705 GCF_001515605.1 Sinocyclocheilus anshuiensis | reverse complement strand
TCGGAGAGGGGAAAGTGTTACGTATCACAGAGGAAGTCAAACTGCAAATAGGAACCCTCCATTCTGAATATATCAAATTCTACGTCATCCAGTCTCCCAATCATGCTATCATTCTTGGACTACCCTGGCTGCGCACCCACAACCCACGCATTTCCTGGAGAGAGGGACAAATCGTTCAATGGGATGCTACCTGTCAAGATCGCTGTTTGTCAAGGATCACATGGTCACCCCTCCAGGATTCGGTTCCATCTGTTCAAACCCCCGACGAATTAAACCTGCCCTCCGAATATGCCGATCTAGCCGAAGCCTTCAGTAAAAAGAAAGCTTTACAACTCCCAACCCACCGATCTGTCGATTGCACCATAGATCTGATACCCGGCGCCACTCCTCCAAAGGGGAGGATCTTTCCACTATCACAACCTGAATCAGAAGCTATGAAAGCCTATATCGAGGAGGAACTGGCTAAAGGATTTATTCGACCCTCGACTTCTCCTGCCTCGGCGGGGTTCTTCTTTGTAAAGAAAAAGGACGGAGGGTTGCGGCCCTGCATTGATTACCGTGGCCTTAATGACATTACTGTTAAGTTTCGTTATCCTCTACCACTGGTTCCCGCAGCGCTAGAACAGCTCCGCCAGGCCAAATACTACACCAAGTTGGATCTACGCAATGCTTACAACTTAATCCGCATTCGAGAGGGGGACGAATGGAAAACGGCATTCTCCACCACTAGTGGGCCACGGATCATCAGCAAAGATGTACCCTTGCGCCTTCTTCTCACGCAAGCTAACCACCGCCGAACGGAATTACGACGTGGGCAACCGTGAACTTCTGGCCATGAAATTAGCATTAGAGGAATGGCGCCACTGGCTGGAGGGAGCCTCACACCCATTTGTAGTCCTCACCGTTCACAAGAACCTCGAATACCTACGCTCGGCCAAACGATTGAACCCCAGACAGGCAAGGTGGGCGTTATTCTTCACTAGATTTCAGTTTACTGTATCATACAGACCCGGCACCAAGAATATCAAGGCCGACGCTCTCTCTCGTCAAACGGAGGAGACGTGCTGCTCAAACGTTAATGAAAGTATAATTCCTGAGAACCTCCTCATTGCACCCGTACAGTGGGACATCATGACCGAAGCAAACAACTTGAATCTCCAGAATCCGCCACCGCCTGAAAGCCCTCCCAATCTCACCTATGTTCCTGAATCACTACGAGAGCGTCTATTGACGCAAGTACATGCTCTGCCCAGCTCGGGACACCCTGGAATCGCTGCCACTGCACATCTGCTCCAAAACCGATTCTGGTGGCCCACTCTGTTATCTGATACCACCAAATACGTCCGAAACTGCATTACCTGCAACACTACTAAATCACCCAGACAACTACCAGCAGGCCTGTTACAACCATTGCCCACGCCACAACGGCCTTGGTCTCACATCGCCATTGACTTCATCACCGACCTACCCAACTCTCAAGGTAATACCACTATACTTACGATTATAGACCGATTTTCCAAAGCATGCCGTCTAATTCCCCTGCCTAAACTCCCCACGTCATTTGAAACTGCTGAATTACTGTGCAATCATGTGTTTCGTTTCTATGGTCTGCCTGAGGACATTGTCTCAGACCGGGGTCCCCAGTTCACCTCAAGGGTATGGACTGCCTTCTTCAAACACCTCAATGTAAACATCAGCCTCACATCCGGCTACCATTCTCAGTCCAACGGACAAACAGAGCACCTGAATCAGGAGATCATCCGGTTCCTTCGATTGTATTGCCAGCAACGACAATCAGACTGGAGCAGGTACTTGTTTTGGGTAATTAAAAAAATTATTAATAACATATAAATAATAAAATAGTAAAATTCATGTCACACACTACAAATAAAAACAGCATAATAATAAAATACAGAAATGTTATTATTATTATTTATTTATAATAATATATTATTTATTTAATATATCAATATAAATAAATCTCATGTAAAATTTATACATCAATCATTATAAGAAATTGTTACAGAGGAGGCTTCCGTACCGCCTCCTCCTCACCACCAGAGGGAACTCTCTCCTGAATATTGACTTTATCCATTCGGACTCTAGTTCCCATCATGCCTCATACCTGGGACTGATTGCACACACACACCTGCATCTAATCACACACACACACACATTTAAGCCAAACACTCACATCAACTCACTGCAAAGTCTTGATTTGCCCCGACTGTCACTACTGAGCGTTTACCCTGTATCTTGCCTACTCATTTGACCTTGGGCTGTTTATCGTACTCTGATCTGTCTCTGCCTGCCCTGACTTGGATTGTTCTACTACTGTGATTGTCTGCCGCCTGCCTCGACCTCCTGCCCGTCCCACGTTCTGTCTCAGCCTAGCCTCCGCTATTGTATCTACTGGTGATTGACCCTGTCTTGTCTGTGTACGCAATAAACACTGCAAATGGATCCAGACTCTGCTGATGATTCGCAACACTAATAATAATAATGTATTATTATTATTATTGCAAGATAAAATAATACATTTTCTTCTAATTCTTGTTATAATAATCATAAAAAACAGCATCATGCTAGGGTGTTTTAGATGGTTGCCATTACATTACAATGTTGCAGTGATTTGATCATGATTAAAAGGTACAAAACCCCTTAGACGTGGTAAAATCACTGGGCCTCAAGTGGCTTATTGCTTTAATAGCATATTACACAAGAGGCCAGAACTGGTGAGAGATCCACACAGAAGGTCTATAATTAGTCTTATATTATATAGTTCAATCAGCGCTACAATTCAGGAGATGGAGGCCTTTCAGAAAGCTGCTGTTATAGCAGGAGATTCTGGTCCATCTGCAGGCACCTTTCCTTTCACAGCTGTGTCAATATTATACATTTTGGACACTCCAGATGGGCTTTCAAACCTTTTTTTTATACTATTGCCTCCCTGCAATAAAAGACCATGTTGTGTAGAGACTGTTATAAGGTCAGCTGAGAAGCTTTATTCCATTTTACGCAAACGAATGATGGTTGGACTCTGACTTGCCTCTTTCTTATTCATGCTGAGCTTTTCTAAATAGGGTCTGGGTGGTTTGATGTAGCTTTCACTACCTGATAATTGGATCCAATAATTTTGTAAAAACAAATTTAAATATATAATTTATGCATTTCATCTCTAACATATTCATATGGTTTGTAGTCTTCATTTTCAGTGCTGTCCTTCAGATTCACATACTGAAGAATGATATGTGGGGTATTTACTCTGAAATTGTGGTAGTTATTATAATGACTCAAAGGTACAAGAGAATTGAGAGGCAATTGTGTCCAAATGAAGGAAAATGGGTTTTCATTTGTGGAAATGTAATGATTCTGCAATACAGAGACTCAAATCATTCACCAGTGTCTTGTCCTTTTATATCAGGGAGCAAATTTCGGTGTAAGACTTTTTTTTTCTTTTTGTAATTTATGACATACAAATGTAAAATCTCTACTCTATATATTGCATATCTCAAGATCTACAGTTTTTCTTGAACCCTAAACTCGAAAAACGAGTATACATTTATGAAAACTAAGCTGCACAGATTGTCCAAAAACAGAGTTTTTAATGACGACACAACCTTTATTGCAAGACTTAATCCAGAATTCAACAGAGATTTACATATACTGCAGTCTTAAATTTATCATAGTATAAAAGCTAAGGGTCAGGTAATAATAAAGAAAGCTTTTGATGTAAGAAACATAAACCTATGACTAAATAATAATAATAAAATGCTATAAAATTATATACATATATATATATATATATATATTAGGGATGCACTGCTACTAATATCGGTATCGGGCCCGATACTGGTCTCCTGTACTCATACTCGTAC
>NW_015549599.1:204971-205492 GCF_001515605.1 Sinocyclocheilus anshuiensis | reverse complement strand
CATTCAGCACTAACGCCTGTATAGCTGATGTGCGCGAGCTGATAAACAAATCACGCTGAGTGGACTGAGCGTGCAGCGGCGTAGATGCGCGAGCTTGTCGAGTGAATATACCTTTCTCACAGACATCACTGGAAAGTTTGTAGTTCGGTCGGATATGTCAAAAACAAGTAAGTAAAACAATGCACAAGTTACTTAATGGTAGGGAGAGAGCGAGAGAGAGAGAGAGGGAGAGAGAGCGCGCGCACTTCTGTTGTCGCAATTCTGCTGTGTGATCTTTGATGTTCACTCACTTAGCACACGCATCATTTGGATTAAAACTCAATCGTAAAAAAGACCATTTATAGGGGCATTCACTATAAACAACATTTATTTTCAACCTTAGGCATACACGACTAGGCTGTACTATTCTGCATCAGTACAAATCCATTCAGGCGTTGCGCATGTTTTGCTTGCTTGCGTGTTTCTGCATTATATGAGTGGCTTAGGAATATAAATCGCAGCACGTTTCAGATGAAAAAACG
>NW_015549599.1:196198-204955 GCF_001515605.1 Sinocyclocheilus anshuiensis | reverse complement strand
CCTCATTAATGTACACACAGCACCCCATATTGACAGAAAAACACAGAATTGTTGACATTTTTGCAGATTTATTAAAAAAGAAAAACTGAAATATCACATGGTCCTAAGTATTCAGACCCTTTGCTCAGTATTTAGTAGAAGCACCCTTTTGAATATATATATATATATATATATATATACTGTATATATATACACAGTGTATATATACATATATATATATACAATTGTATATACAGTGAATAAATATATATATAGTTCAGTCATGAAACTCTTCCGAGCAGCGAATTGGTTTACTCAAAGCCAATTGCTCATCCAATCATTTGTTCGTTCCTATCTACGTAACCTATTTATTCCTGACTTGTATCGAATCAGTCATTGCAGCACGCCATGTGATTTCACTAACCCTCCACCTTCCCCAGCACCACCTGCCTAGATCTGCTCGGGGGTTCTCCCTATTTTCCTTGCAGCAGTCTGAATTCAAGTCACCATTTCACGTGCATTTCAGATGTATCCTTACTCCAGCAGCAGCAGCAGCAGCAACGTAGCAGATCTAGTCCGCAAAGACATGCACATTCCATGCTTACTAATAGGTAAAATTATTTCCGAGAGTTGTCATGATTGAAATATATATTAACAATTTACAGTCTTTCTCATCCAGCTCTAAAACTTCTGGTGATACAACTTTGTAAAAAAAAATCATCAAATGTCCTTCCCCATAACAAAACAAAGAAGCAAATCATGGTTCACAGCTGTATCATAAACGAGTATATACAGGTGCATCTTAATAAATTAGAATGTCGTGGAAAAGTTCATTTATTTCAGTAATTCAACTCAAATTGTGAAACTCGTGTATTAAATAAATTCAATGCACACAGACTGAAGTAGTTTAAGTCTTTGGTTCTTTTAATTGTGATGATTTTGGCTCACATTTAACAAAAACCCACCAATTCACTATCTCAACAAATTAGAATATGGTGACATGCCAATCAGCTAATCAACTCAAAACTCCTCCAAAGGTTTCCTGAGCCTTCAAAATGGTCTCTCAGTTTGGTTCACTAGGCTACACAATCATGGGGAAGACTGCTGATCTGACAGTTGTCCAGAAGACAATCATTGACACCCTTCACAAGGAGGGTAAGCCACAAACATTCATTGCCAAAGAAGCTGGTTGTTCACAGAGTGCTGTATCCAAGCATGTTAACAGAAAGTTGAGTGGAAGGAAAAAGTGTGGAAGAAAAAGATGCACAACCAACCGAGAGAACCGCAGCCTTATGAGGATTGTCAAGCAAAATCGATTCAAGAATTTGAGTGAACTTCACAAGGAATGGACTGAGGCTGGGGTCAAGGCATGAAGAGCCACCATGCACAGACATGTCAAGGAATTTGGCTACAGTTGTCGTATTCCTCTTGTTAAGCAACTCCTGAACCTATATATATATATATATATAGAGAGAGAGAGAGAGAGAGAGATAGATAGATAGATAGATAGATAGATAGATAGATATATAAAATCATTATGTCTCAACTTCCAGTTTCAATAAGAAATATGCCAACACATGAAGGAAATCTGTGCTACTGTGTAGGCCAACAGGGCTTGTACACCCAACAAACCACCTGTGAACTACAATCTCTGCTCATAAGCTCTCAGAATCCCGTCAGACCCTTTTTCTCAGGATGTGAAGGGTATGATTGGTGAGAATGAAGATGAAGGAATAATGATTTGTGCCCATTTTGGTGTGATTGCAGAATTGAGAGAGAAATCAAGTGAATCACTCCAGCAGCTGTTTCCTCATCATCTCTCCTCATCTGTAACATCTCGAGAGCCCCCCCAGGTCTCCTCAGGAAATACAACCATCTAAATGAATCTGCGTTCTTCGGCATAAATTCAATGAGACAGCGGCGTTAATTAAATGAAATGATGAGATGAAATGCAATTGGGAAATGGGATGGGGAGTTTGGAAGAGGGACGTCGCATGCGGCACACAAATGTTGCAAAACGTGTCTCCTCCGTCATGGAGCATAACTGCCACCCCGAAGCTCAATGCCAACATCCAAACAAACATGAACATGATGATTAAATACATAATTAACAGCACCTCTTTGGTGCACTGCGCTTTGCATTACAAAAAACTGCTTACTTCATCCGCATTTTTGCCTTGTTTTTCAGTACAAATAAAAAACAAGATTAATATACTTGAGAAGCAAAACTGTAATATTATTGGGATATTTATCTTGAATTAAGTTTATTTCTCTTGGACAATTTTTTTAGAAAGAAAAACAAGAAATTTTTCTGAAGTCTTAATATCTCATGCAAATTTTTCTTGGCAAGTATATTTATCTTTAATTGAAGTTCATTTATCTTGCCATTTTTAGTCTTATTTTAAGTGCAATCTTTACTAAATGTACATGAATTTATGTTTTAATCAGGAAAAACAACAACAGCAGCAAAACCTCACGATTTATTCTCTGAAGTCTTAATATATTATGCAGTTTTTTTCTTACCTAACATTTTTACCTTGAATTAAATTCTCATTTTAAGCATAATCTTCACTAAATTTACTTGTATTTATGCTTAAAACAATAATAGAAAACTTCAAAATGTATTCTCTGAAGTCTTTCACAAGTATGTATTATCTTAAATTAAAGTTTATTACTTTTGGCAAATGATTTGTCTCTTATCTTAAGCGTAATCTTCACTAAACACTTGAATTTATGCTTAAAACAACAAGAAAAAAAAACGTGAACATTTATTCTCTGAAGTCTTAATATCTTATGCAATTATTATTCACAAGTATATTTATCTTGAATTGAAGTTTATTTCTCTTGGCAAATGACTTTTGTAATCTCATGAAAGTGTAATCTTGTAAAATAAATTGACTTGAATTTGTTTTCTTCAAATGGGAAAAACAACAAGAAAAAAATTCAAGATTTATTCTCTGAAGTCTTTATATTTTACGTGATTTTTCTTCACAAGTCTGTTGAATAAAGGTTGTTTCTTTTGGCAAATTATTTTTGTCTTATCTTAAGTGAACTATTTACTCGTTTTAATTTATGCTTAAAGCAGCAAAAACAACAAGAACACTTCGAGACCTATTCATCTGAAGTTTTTAATGCAATGTTTCTTCACAATTGATCTCACTTTACTGATTTTTGGATTTTTTGATGGTAAAAAAAGTTCATATTTTTGCAGTACAAAGAGAACGAGACCTGAACAAAAGCCACACAGTCGTCCATTAAACTGCAGCTCCTGCGTTCCAATCAATGAAACCCCTGAGCCATAAACGCCCATCGATCTGTGCCAGGGGCAAAGTGTGGCATTAGCCAACATGCATGGGCATCCAGGGAAGCAAGGCTTTCTGGGCATTCTGTGTTTTGAAAAGGTCAATATCTATTGTGTATAATCCTTACTTGGCTCTTTACTGCAGCAACTAAAGGCAACAACGCCTCAGCTTCTGCTATAATAGCGTGACCTGCTGCGAGAACCACAACACAACCACGGAGAGAGCTGAAAAGAGAATTTTGCATTGAGGTCAGCAATAAAAAGAAAGGTCTTTCCTAATAATACATAACATCTATTAGGGCTACTTTACACAATTTACAAGTGAGAAATAATCAGAGGAATTAATTTCAATGTACAGCTATGTTACAATGACTTCAAATCTCATCAAATCAGAATTATATCAGTTTATTGCATACTGTATTTGTTGTGCATCCATAAATTAAAAGAACATAAACTGTTTTTTTTATTATTTTCAGCAACATATAAACAAAAATATTTAATAATAAAAATACTTATTCAAATATATAATTTAAAAAAATAGTTATTTAGCATGTGATATATTGTAACAGTGAAATAAATTTAATTTCACCATGAATGTGACACTTTACATTCATTAATTAAAAATTATTTACATTTAGTTTTATATCTATAAAGTTTTTTTTTAAACATGAATTTGAATTTACAGCAAAATGTAACTTAAAATATACTTAAAAAACAAATTAAATAAAATAGTTCATGCAATATATTGTAACTGTGATGAATGTGAGACTTATCATTTATTTTTTTTATTTATCGTGTTTGTCTGTTTAAGTTTGATTTGCTAAACTTACCTAATAATAAAATAAATGATTAAAGACAGTTGTTTAGCATGCAATATATTGTATCTGTGATATAAAATTAACTCCACTATGATATAACATGGTCATAACAAACACCCCAACATGTGTTTTATAACAGAAACTCAACAGTAAACAAATCCTCTGAGGTCCCACATGCTTAGAGGAAATGCAATAGTAGTGTACTTATTTTCTCAGGAACAGCATATTGCAGTTTACAAGCAGTTGATCCCCCACAAAGCACTGGGTCTTAGCATTTACTTGCGAGAATACAAAGACACAGATATTATCCGATTTTGCTGCTGTTGTGTGGCCATTCATCTCAGGAAAAACTCTTTTTTATTGATGTTGATCTGTCAGCCTTGTTTCCTTGGCCATTTCCCAGTACAATTACATGGAGTTGAAATATAGCAGCACTACACAGCCATGAAAAACCCAAAGCTGTGGCGAAAAAGCATGTAGATTAATAACCCTCTTAAGAGCTTTGACTGGGTAAAATTATAAAGCATTTCCATCATGATATGAAAGCTGCTTTTTCATTACTAAGCCCAGAATATTTAGGCTCCAAGTTCTTGACTTAATAATTTCTATTGGCTACTCTGCACAAAAGAACAATGAATCTGGCTTGATTAATTTGTTTTCAAAAAGGCAAAGTCAAAACCCAGAGGCCTAAAATGAAATACCATAACCATATGCATCTTCATAAATAACTTTCTCTTATCTAGAACATTGTAAGTTATATTAAAATAGCTATATGTGTCACGGTGCGGTAAGAGAGCACCGTAGAAAAACAGGGTCTGGGTCCAAATGCAGGTGAAACGAGATTTAATAAACAGAAAGGCAGACAAAAGAAACAAAACAGGTTACAAACCGAATGACAGGATAGGGATACAAATACGGCACAAGAGCTTGCATCAACCAAACCTTCAACAAATAATTACAATTACAATTCAGCCAGGTAGAGTGGTGGGAGTGTGGTGTATAAATAGTCTATGACAATGAGGAACATGGACTGGGGCAGAGCCGGCGGGATGGGGACCCAGGGCAGAACCAGCGGCCACCACAGCGGTGTGTGTGGAGCTGCCATCCTGGAACGGGCAATGGCGGGGGAACTGTGAGCGGACACCGCCGCTTCTGGTGCTTTGTGAGCGGACACTGCCGCCTCGGGGGAACTGTGAGCGGACACTGCCGCTTCTGGAGCTCTGTGAGCGGACACTGCTGCCTCGGGGGAACTGTAAGCGGACACCGCCACCTCGAGGGAGCTGTGAGCGGACACCGCCGCTTCTGGAGCTTTGTGAGCGGACACTGCCACCTCAGGGGAACTGTGAGCGGACAATGCCTCCTCGGGGGAACTGTGAGTGGACAGCGCCGCTTCTGGAGCTTTGTGAGCAGACACAGCCGCCTCGGAGGAACTGTGAGCGGACACCGCCACCTCGAGAGATATGTGAGCGGACACCGCCGCTACTGGAGCTTTGTGAGCCGGCAGCCCCGCCTCAGAAGGATCGTGAGTGGGCACCTCCGCCTCAGGGGCTTTGTGAGCAGACCACGCCGCTCGCACCGACATCAGCAGGGGTTCCTGCACGCTGCGTATCAGCCCGGGACGCTCCGGGAACGGGCGTGAGGTACTGAGTGCGGCTGACGAGGCCTCTGACGCCCCTTGGATTGCCACTTCGGGAGAACTGTGAGCGGGCTCCTCAGCTAACTTCACCCTGAAGGCTCAGCCGCTCAAATGCAGAGCCAGGTTAATGTAGTCCTCCAGCGACTCCTCGGGGACCCAGTATGGCATCAGGGACTTGAAGGGCTCGGCCAGGTCTCCCCAGAAGACGGCCATGAAGCAGGTCTTCTCCATCGCCGACCGATGAGCCACTCCAAAGAAGTCCCTGGCGTACTCCTCAATACTCTGGTCTCCCTGACGTATGTTGAAGAGTTTCCCTGCTGGACCCATGTTTGCTGGCTGAATTCTGTCACGGTGCGGTAAGAGAGCATCATAGAAAAACAGCGTCTGGGTCCAAATGCAGGTGAAACGAGATTTAATAAACAAAAAGGCAGACAAAAGTAACAAAACAGGTTACAAACCGAATGACAGGATAGGGATACAAATTGTATAAATAGTCCATGACAATGAGGAACAGCTGAGGGTGTAATAAGTGACAGGTGTGTGGAGTTTGGGGAATGGAGTCCGGGAGATGGCGACCTCTGGTGTTGAGAGGGAGAAACGCAGGGCCCGGACTCATGACAATATGCAGTGTCCAAAGTTAAGTCAACAAGAGACAAATATAAATAAAAATTGGTTTAAGTGAGCAAATAAACCATGGCCAGTGATGCCATTAGGAAACTGCAACATTATATGGTTAAAATCTAATTTTAAGAATATGTTTGGCTCACTTGAAAATTTACCACAACAGTCTGTGCATTAGTGGTGGTGATGTTTCATTCATTCTTTCTGCACGTTTCATTTTTACGCCAATAAGTGGCGACAAGTTACGGTCTTTATGAGTGAATCATCATTTGAGTCATTCACTCAAATAATTCACTCAAAAACACTGATTAATTCTGGAACGAATCAAGTGACAGTCTACATGAGTCACTCACTCAAACGATTAATTAAAATCACAGATTCATTCAGAAACCAAACAAGTGTATTTAAGAAAATCAACGAGTCTTTTGCTCAAACGATTCATTAAAAAACACTGATTCACACAGGGACAAAACTGGTGTATATGAGAATATCAATGAATCACTTGCTAAAACGATTCATTCAAAAACACTGATTCATTCAGGAATTAATAAGAGAAAATCAATAAATGACTCACTAAAACGATTCATTCAAAAACACTGATTCATTCAGGAATTAATAAGAGAAAATCAATAAATGACTCACTAAAACGATTCATTCAAAAACACTGATTCATTCAGGAATTAATAAGAGAAAATCAATAAATTACTCACTAAAACGATTCGTTCAAAAGCACTAGGGATGCACCGATACCGATACTGGTATCGGTATGGGTCTATTTATGAAAATATCACAGTTAGGAGATTTATAGCGAGTCATTTTTACAGCAAATCACGTGATTACAGTACTAAGCCGCTGCAATGGAGCAGCTCTAATGCTATTAAGTTAAAGATGATGTAGGCTACCATAGAGAGAGAAAAAAATGAACAGTGAAAGTAACAAAAACTTGTAAAATACATTTAAATGGGCATAATTAGCTCTGATCTCAGCAGAGCTACACAGGAATGTCAAGAACAGATTGAATTTGGCTGTCCGCCAACACGCGGTGGGAGGATGCGCAACTGGTCACCTTCTGTATTGGGAGCCTTTGCGGTTCCTGCATCACCGCGTCATATTTATTTAGCCAGCACGGAAAGCCAGCGCTTTTTTGTACGTCACGGGATCCAAAGCCTGGACTTGCTCTCTTTAGTGCGGGGCCCAAACAAAGATCGCATCAGCTCCTCTAGCCCTATCAGCGACTCATGTGCTTTGATCATTCTTACTGACCGCGCAAGCCGGCGTCATCCACCTGCGTTGGTGGTATAGTGGTGAGCATAGCTGCCTTCCAAGCAGTTGACCCGTGTTCGATTCCCGGCAAACGCATTTCCTTTGGTTTGGGCTGTGAGGGGTGACAAAATGCAAGTGGGCAGGTGTCGGCACCCTAGATTACCCTTGGCGAGCGTAGTGGTTTACCACAGGGAGCGCACAGGCCCAAGGGCATGGAGACACAGCTCGAGTTTCTCTTCATTATCACATAAATCTTTCGCCTTTTATTAAAGATTTCCGTGGAGGGGAACGTTTTGCGAGTGACGTATATTTGGAAGCTCTGATCACAGCAGAGCTACACAGGAATGTCAAGAACAGAGTGAATTTGGCCGTCCGCCAACACGCGGTGGGAGGATGTGCAACTGGTCACCTTTTGTATTGGAAGCCTTTGCGGTTCCTGCGTCACCGCGTCGTATTTATTTAGCCAGCACGGAAAGCCAGCACTTTTTTGTACGTTACGGGATCCAAACCCTGGACTTGCTCTCTTTAGTGCCGGGCCCAAACAAAGATCGCATCAGCTCCTCTAGCCCTATCAGCGACTCATGTGCTTTGAGCGTTCTTACTGACCGCGCAAGCCGGCGTCGTCCACCTGCGTTGGTGGTATACTGGTGAGCATAGCTGCCTTCCAAGCAGTTGACCCGGGTTCGATTCCCGGCCAATGGATTTCCTTTGGTTTGGGCTGAAGTCAAAGCAGAACTCCTTCTGTAACCTCTGGCTGCACCAAAACCTTTTGGATGTGTCGTTCGGCAGCATAAAAACACTAGCTCTCCCCGTCGGAGAATCGATCCCCGGTCTTCCACGTGACAGGCGGAGATACTGTCCACTATACTAATGAAGAATTGTGCATGTATGAGTTCACCCCCAGCCAATGCCACTGCACCGACATCACTAAACAAATCGTGGCTTTTTCTTACTCTGATCCAACCCTTACACTACATATAATATACATATATACAGTCAAACAAAAAATTGTTCAGAGATCAGATATAATTTTTGATATTTTTTACTAGTGGGTGTAGGACACTATAGTTAATTTATGTAAAGTGAGGATAGCAAAATAAACTAAACTTTGATATATTATACCCAAAAATTCTTCATAC
>NW_015549599.1:188186-196106 GCF_001515605.1 Sinocyclocheilus anshuiensis | reverse complement strand
AAGTACCAAAAATAAAAGTATCGGTATCGGGCGAGTACTGGAAAAAGTGGTATTGGTGCATCCCTAAAAAGCACTGATTCTTTCACAACAGTACGCCACTATAAAACTATTTATCTGTAAATATCTATTCTGTTGTATATAATGTGCTGATTTACACTCTAATTCTAAACCCCAAAATTGAGCAAAAATAATAGTGACCCTTTTTTGTGTGAAGTTGTGGCCTAATGGTTAGAGAGTCGGACTCGTATGCAGAGCACTAATTCCAAGTATGGGTCACCATACTTGGCCACATGTCACGTCACTTTTTGGCAAACACTAACACTAATAACATTATCCAGATACATACAGTATCAACTAGAGCAAAAAAACAAACAAACAAAAAACACGCTGTTTTGAGAACCAAACAAACAGCTTGACATCTCCAATAACATTCATCTGACAGAAATCGATGGAAACAGAAGTGATTGTGCTTCTCTGTGCTCCGTTTCTTCCTATCTTTGTCATTTGTGTTGTTTTTCTGACCCTCAATTTGCCCTGTCAGAAATGTTTTATCATTTCACTTTCACTGACCGTATGTTCTGTGTTTCCTGTCTAGCTGAACAAATACTAAACGACTGCTTGCTTTGGGCCTGTTGGGACATGAACTTCCCTGATCTCTTCTACAGCTTTTCCGACAGAAGCGTCAAACTGACAAGCAAATGAGACCCTCCATAGCACGTGCAAGGGTAAAAGGTGACTTACGGGTGCCAATCATCACAATACGCTGGTCTACAGGAACGTCAGACAATCTAGAAGCAGAAAGAAGCGGTTATACAAGTGCAGAAAGCGTCCCGCGATGAAGAAATGTCTACTATTTGAGTGCGTGCGACTCACGTTGTGCGTAATGAGTATTAGGGGTTTTGAGGGCAGATGGATCCTGACTGACATTGCCTTTCAAGGGAAGCCGTCTACGGACTGAGCCCAAATAAAACTGTCACACCACATGAGCTCTCTCCTGGAAAGCTGATGCGTAGTGAATTCTCTATCAAGCAGATATAATAGACACCAAATTCTGGCTCTATCGCTCACAGTGAATCGGCCCCTTGCGTTTCGCCGTTATGTACGCGAGTTCACCGCCATTTTCCGTTTTGATTTTATGCCCCATTCATACATCTTTCCCTGCTCCCAGAATTGCACTCCTCTTATTGATTCCAAGTCAATTTTATAGTCCAGTGGTCTTAGGCCTTGACTTCTTGGTTCCCCCTGTCTGCTGTCCGTATTTATATTTCCACATGGCATCTCGACGGAGTCATTTTCACGTGGACAATCACGGAAGAGTGCTTCTGTTACCACGGAAACACACTCACACAAGTGCTCTTCATTGGATACGATAAAATCCCTTCCCAGCTGCCGGCTGTCAAGTGGCTCGGTGGGAATATACTTACTACTTACTTATGCATTGAATTTGTGACACAACAATGTTTATTCAAAACGGCAAGCCAGGAGACTTCCGGACCCGGATAAACATCTTCATGGCATCATTAGGCACCGCAGATCTTGTTTGATTCTTGCCTGGCGAACGATTTTTCAACGACAGCACAATGTTGATTACCCACGAGAGAAACTTACACTCATCCTTCTTTGCTTTCTATCTTTTTTTTTTTTTTTTTAACAACAAACAAAAGTTGCAGTGATGCTAACTGAAAATACAGCAACAATCAAAATAAATACAATAATGTTTTCTATTTTACTTCTCTGCACTTCTGCTCTTGAAACTTGGCTTGGCCGTACTCTGAATAGTGCACTTTTATGCTCACTGAGGCTGATTTTATTTGTTACAGTAAACATAGCGATATTGTGCAATATTATTACAATTTAAAATAATGTTTTTTTATGTGAATATATGTTCAAATGTAATTTATTCCTGTAATGCTTAGATTAATTTTCAGCATCATTACTCCAGTCTTCAGTGTCACATGATCCTTCAGAAATCATTCTAATATGCTGATTTGTTGCTCAAGAAACATTTCATATTATTACCAATGTTGAAAACAGTTGTGTTCATTCATATTTTTTGTGGAAACCATGATACATTTTATTTTTCAGGATTCTTTGATGAATAGAAAGTTCAAAAGAACAGTATTTATTTGAAATAGATGTAACATTATAAATATCTTTACTGTCACTTTTGATCAATTAAATGCATCCTTGCAGAAGAACAGTATTTATTTCTTGCAAATAAATCTACGGTAGTGTATTTTTTGTAGTATTTGGAGTCTATTTATTTACTGATTAGACATTATTTTCTTGAATAATCAATGTCTAAAATGTGGTCAACAGAGCTAAACATAAATTAACGGATGAACTAATGATCAGGCGCAATTATGACATTGAAATTATCTGAAATATTTCCATATGGTTCATGTTACCCAAGATGACTTTGGTGCAGATTGTGTTCTTGTCTTTCATGTCATAAAAACCATCTAAAATAGTTTCTGTTTACTTCTGTATGGTCGTATTCACTCATGCAGCCACAGGTGGCCTTGGGCGCTCGTGTTCGATTTCTGATATAATTCAAGGGCTGCCTTGCCTTCATTTAAGATGCTTCAATATCATTTGAGGGTCCCTCTGCGGTGGCCTATCTCTGGATGAGGACACTCTCTGACCCCTTCAGGCTTTCAAACCTGTGCCAGCACCAGACTGTCAATGAAATAGGGAATCCACAACAAACTCAAACAGTTCCTACTCCAACTACCATCCACACATTTCCTCAGAGGACTGCAGCAACAACTAGTGAGACAGTGTGAGACAGAAAACAAGGTGGAAAATGAAATTTGTTATGACTTTTCTAAGCAACCAGACTTACAATTGGACCAGCAGGTGATACAACAAGCTAAAAAATTTAATAGACTTCATTTAAGGAGAGACCTGAGCTGTATCTGGATTTGAGAGTTGACAATTTAGACTCAGAACTGTAAGTAACAATGTAGCAATCACACAGAACACCCTGGCAACCAACCAACACCGTAGCAACTATAGCTGTGCATGGGCAACTCAACCAGTTTTTGGTGGTTGTTTTTGGTTAGATTAACGAGAGTTTTAGCTGGATTAACATGAATAGACTGGTAAAGCTGACTCAACCAGCTTGTGGCAAAATAACTGTGTTTCAAGTAGAATTTAAGTCCAAACTGGTCTAAGTGTATTCATTTATGTGAATTCATTCATTCATTCATTCATTCATTCATTCATTCATTCATTCTTTCTTTCATTCATTTGGAAGCAGGGCTGATTTTCTGTCTGTCCTTTCTTATGCATTTATTTTGCTTTGACTCTCATATTTGTAATAGTTTGAGTAAAATAAATGTAAAAAAAAAAAAGGAAAATACATAAAATATATAAACTAAAACATCACATTTAAAAATAAAAAAAAGAAATATATAAAATATTTATTAAAAATATAGAAATCTAAGAAAAAACTTGAAATGGTGTCTTGGCAACCAACAGCAATAAAAAATAAGCTGAAGTAATAAAATTACTAAACAACAAAAATAAAATAAAATAACATTACAATATAAAATATTTAAAAAAGTTATTGACATGTTATTTTAGCAATAATACATTCATGCAATAAAATATTAATTTTCAGGGGGAAAAAAATAATGTAACGTGTATGGTTTCTCATCTGATTCTATGAGCTTGTTTGAATCTTTTCATCAGTTAATTTGTCTCTATGGTTACTGATTAGGTTTAGCAGGTGTCTTGTGTTTCGTTAGCTATTCCAAATGTGTATATAAGCCCTCAGTTTCTTCTGTCCTCTGTTCCGCATTGTTTATAGTGGTTGTGTTGTTCGCCAGTGGTTATCCCAATTACTATATTAAATTGTTTCCTGGTAGTATTACTCTGCCGAGCGTTTATGTGCATCAACCCATTACAAATACACTATTAATGTTTATTTATATATTTGTATTATGTCTCAACAAATTATGAATTAATCTTAATGGCAAGGTCTGTTATAATAAGTTAATCAGCTTGTGGGGGGGGGGAACCAGACCATCTTAGAATTTAAGCTGGACCAAACTAGTTAAAACTGTATTCTGTAACCAGTCAGATGTCAAAAAAGTTCAACAAAGCTCAAGACTATTCATTATTATTCCACACCAAACATCAATACCATACAAGGAGTTAAGACAACATCTCCGGCAAGTGTCCTGCAATTATTTCCTCTGTCTCATTGGCATGGATCATAGAGCTGCCGGTCTTTATGCATCTGCATTCTGTTTGATCGAATTTATAGAGTTGGGCTGGGAGGACAGCATCTGAAACAAGAATCAAAGTAGATTGCTCTACTCTCCTTTATCTACTTCAGTTAAATTACTTCGGCATCAGATAGAACGTCAGGCTCAGACAGGAATGACAAAAACAAGGAGGAAAAATGAGCGAGAGAAAGAAAAAGAAAAATGCTTGGTTTCGGGAAACAGTATGGCTATAAAAATGTGATATAAAAAAAATTTATATCACAAAAAAGGAAAAAAAAATACAGATTAAAATAAAAATAAAATACATACATAAAAATAAAAAAAAATACAAATATAACAGTATAAATGAAATTATTAAATACTTAATTTGGCAATAAATACTTAATAATTTGGCAATAAAGCAGCTGCAATATAAAACTATATATTTTTTAAAAATTCTATATTTGATATATAATTTAATTACATATTTGTTCTTCTAAGTTTTGATATTTAATTTTTTTTATTCATAATTTGTTGATACTTCTAATATTAAATATTAACATTGTAGAAAAAAAATGCTGCAATAATATTGCAGCAATTTATATGTATATTCTGTACAATGCATGCCTACCATGGGGTTACGATTTCAGTAACATGTCTACTGGTTTTGGATTAGTAAGTACAATCAATCAATCAATCAATCAATCAATCAATCAAATAAATAAGTACAAATTTGGTTTAATTACTACTAATATTTTTACATGTGCAACATTGGGATATCTGGGACCTGAACAGAAGAAAATTCAATTCAACAGAACACAAGGGTTAATCACGTATCACAGAGCAGTGTACAACTCTCTCTCACTCAAGCTAAAGCAAATAAATTAGCATTCTGCATTTGTTCACTGATACTGAATGTAATTTTCCAGTGGGCTAGTTTGAGAGAGGTCCCAAAGTTAATGAATCAAACAACGGGATGTTTGTGCCTTGACCGAACTCAACAGAGCTTCTCAAGGGCGACTTTGTCGGTTTAGAGTAGCATACTAACACTACTCTAGAAATTCAGGAGTATGCAGTATATATGCTGTGCACTGTACGTATACTCTCTGTAAGCACTGAATGCATGATTTTTTTTACACTATTTTGAATCATTATCTGCCAAAAGTTACACAAAACTGAATTACAAAAGCAAAAGAACTATATGTATTTCCAAGAAGATTGGTGGATACTACGCACATGCAACCTGAGGAGGTCACATGATCAATATAAAATGTTTATACTGCACAGTATTCAGAAAGGAGTATGCTAGCATTGTATACTGAACAATCATCAATGAGAACAATCATCAATGAGATTTCTGTAATAATGCAACTGTTTCTCCTCGATAGCAATGGGACTGAATGGAGATTGAATGGAAAATTATGTGTTTTGTTTCCTAACACAAAAGGATATAAAATCCTTAGCAACATCCTTGGAACCACTTAGAACACCTTAGTACTACCCTAGCAATGCCTAGCAACCACCCAGAACTTCCCTAGCAACCATTCAGAAGACCTTGTCAACAACTAAACCATAAAAACCATAGCAGCTGCCTAGAAACCAATTTAGACCTTAACAACACCCTAACAACCATTCAGAAGCCCTTATCAACAACCTATCAACAACTAAACTATCCAAAACATCTTAGCAACCACCCAACAGCTGCCTAAACCCTATTTTACAACTTAGAAACATCATAAAAAAATATTCAGAACACCTTAGCAACCACCAAGTAATCACTCAGAACATCCAAGCAACTTCCTAGCTATGCCCAAGCAACCAAAACCATACCAACCATGTAGCAACAACTAAACTATATAAAACTTTTAGCAACTGTCAACTGCCTAGAAACTAATTTACACCTTAGCAACACCGCAGCAACTGCGTGTATTTAAGCAAGCAACCCAAGACAAACGCCACTGCACTTGGAGTGTGCACACAGGAAGTATCCTGTCAATGGTGGATTCAGTTCTCTCTTGCGGCTTATTGTACTTATTATATTTCTTTTTAATATGAAGTGCATCCTTACGTTCTCATTCATCCATGTTTCTTTATTAATCATTTCAAACAGTCCCACCTCGCCAACAGCACTGAACTTTTCATTAACTTCGGTAGGAGTTGCAATCGGCTGCTTTTTCTGCAGAAAGTTGAAGTCAGTTGAAGTTGAAGAGCCAGGTGTGGCTCGACTGCTGAACTAATCTAGCCAAAGCTTCTTAGCAACTACCCAGCCACTATTTTACACCTTAGCAACACCCTAGCAACCAGTCAGAACACCTGCAAAAGCTTGGCATTGTTTTAAAGTAGCTTAGCAACACCTAAAACTGCTTAGCAACCATACGGTCATGTATTCAAAATATAGGCCTATAAATATCCTTCAGATTTCAAGGTTTAACAGTTTTCTTTTCTCCTCCACTCATTTAAATGCTCATAAAAGCTTCCCACAGTCTTCAGCTCACAGGTAGATTCAATCCGTGTGCATTTTGTCTGTTTCTATTGCTTATTTTCCCCTGTAATGTGTCATGGCTCTGCTTTAGAAAGGCTGTATTATGCTGGCCAATAAATAAGGATTGTGGCCGTCAGTCTGCATGGCTTGGCAAACAGAAACACGTGTTTGCGCTCTCGTAGCTCTCTGCATGCCGGCTCGTTTATCTTGGATGTCAGGTAAAGGGCAACGTACGAAAAGGTGAAACCTTCTCTCTCTCTCTCTCTCCCAACTACTTATTTAATAAGGCTGCTGTCTTCAAGACCACACACAACTTCTTTGAAAGTGACGTGCAACAAAAACAAACTCTTCATGGACATTTAATCATTTCCTTTTAGATACGAGCTTGACAAATACAAGGAAGCAAGCCGTTCTTGATGATGTAGGACAACCTTGTTGGTTTGTGTCAATCACAAAGTTTCAAACTTCAAGATACACTGGAGGACTGCCTGTCATTCGCAAGCATAGCTAATGAGTGATTATTAATTTTTGAAAACTGTCATACTCTAAGCAATCAAATGTTCAACATGCAAATAAAAGTGCATGATTATAGGGTTAGTTCATCAAAAAATGAAAATTAACCCATGAATTACTCGCCCTCAAGGCATCCTAGGTGTATATGACTTTCTTCTTTCAGACGAATCCAGTCAGAGTTATATTAAAAATTGACTTTGATCTTAGCAATATCAAATATCTTTGATCCAAGCGGTTTAATGGCAGTCAGCGGGTGTTGCAGTGCATCAGTCCAAAATAAGTGAAATAAAGCGCATCCATCCATAATAAAAAGTGCCTCACACAGCTCCGGGGGGTGAACAAAGTCCTCCTGTAGTGAATCGATGCGTTTTTGTAAGAAAAATAAATATATTTATAACGTAATAATCAATTTAATCTAGCTTGCGCTCACTGTTATAAATGGAAGCAGTTCCGGGCGGATGACGTATGACGTCGGCGTTGCGCATGCGCCACTCAGAAGTGACGAACGCGGAAGCGCAGGGGAGAGATCAAAACAAAACAACGGTCACGAATTAGAAGTACAAAACGAGGATTTGTAAAGAAGAATGTCAGAGGATTTCGATATAAGCCAAGAGGAGGCCGGTTTTCCTTTGCTAAAGTAAGGAAACTGCTTTCTTTGCTCCTGTAAACAAACGTTGGTTTTCACGAGACTCACTGGCGCATGCGCAACGC
>NW_015549599.1:186073-188157 GCF_001515605.1 Sinocyclocheilus anshuiensis | reverse complement strand
GATTCGCTACAGGAGGCCTTTGTTCACCCCCCGGATCCGTGTGAGACACTTTTTATTATGAATGGATGCACTTTTTCACTTCTTTTGGACTGATGAACTGCAACACCCGCTGACTGCCATTAAACAGCTTGGAAGATCAAAGTCCATTTTTAATATAACTCCGACTGGATTCATCTGAAAGAAGGAAGTCATATACAGGATGCCTTGAGGGTGAGTAAAAAATGGGCTAAATTTCATTTTTGGGTGAACTATCCCTTTAAAGGATTAGTTCACTTCCAGAATAAAAAAAATCCCTGATAATTTACTTACCCCCCATGTTATCCAAGATGTTCATGTCTTTCTGTCTTCAGTTGTAAAGAAATTAAGATTTTTGAGGAAAACATTCCAGGATTTTTCTCTTAAATAAATGACAGACAGACACACAGACAGAGACAGACAGATAAATAGATAGATAGATAGATAGATAGATAGAGCACAATAGTATATAAACTAAAATAACAGTGATTGCAATTGTATTCCCTCTAAATGCATTACTTTAAGCACAATTTTTGTTTTTTAAAAACTTAAGGACAAGTTGAATTATATTTTTTCACTGATAATTATCAGCATGTCAGCTTGTATTTATCATGGCCCATTCGATTAACCTTTTTCGTACAACTTAACATTCTAAGGTACAAAATGCTGAGTGCAGATGTCTACATTTTTCATTGTTTACTGTTCACTGAAACTGAATATCTTGGGGCGATACTCTTATAATTGAAGAACACATTTTAGTCTCATTCTGCAGTTAATGAAGGTTGCACAGGAAGAGCACATTGCCGTCAGAGCAATGATGTGTACATTATGATAGCCATGGGCACAGGCCCCAAACGAACAGTTTTATGAATTTGTTCAATGCATTTTGCTTAAATAAAAAGTCCAAACAAACAGACCTGAAGAGGAGCTTTGGCTTTGGCGGATGCTGCGAGTTTAAAGGTGATGGCACTATGTTTAACGCTTGATTTACGCCTGAGCTTTTAATTAGAAGATTGCAGCGCTCGTGTGATGGGACACATAACACATGGTCTTATGGATGCTGCAGTTAATTACTAAGAGGTTATTCATCTTCAATGCCCTCAGACTGTCGAAACCCAGGGTTGAATACATAATTGCACAATCAGCTCACTGAAAAATTATGCTGCAGTGTTATTCACAGTGATGTTCTAGCCGGAAGAAGGTGTTGAGACAAATGACACTAAGCTGATCTGCTGATGCTGCTCCCACAAAGATCAAATAAAAACCATCTAAATGTGTGTATATTTCTTGAATCAGAGCTAAATTAATGGGCAGCGCTTCAACTGGAGACCATCTGCATTTCCATTGATTTTCATTATTGAACTGAATCTGAATCCTGGACAGAAACAAACAGCATCAAAAAATTAAATGAAAGCAAGGCCAGATTCAAGAAACATTATTGCACAAAAAAATACTAACAATTTTCTTCATATTTTCTGATTTACAAAGTAAAGAACATTTTGTGTTCACCCAAAAATGTTACTGTTGTCCTTGTCAATTCATAAAATGCAAGTCAGTGGCTACCAGCATTTGAGGGTAAAAAAAAGCATATCAGGAAGCATGAAATTAATACCTGTGGCTCCTGATGATATATTGAGGTCTTATGAAGTGAAATGATCAATCTGTGCAAGAAACTCAACATTGTTTACAACATTATTATCTGTAATCCATAGCCTCAGGCAAAGGGGGGAAGTCCGATTCTGTTCAATGAACTGATAATTTCAGACGTTTCAATGAAGTGGCTCAAATAACTGATTCACCAGCAATGACATCACATATATGCAAATATATTATTAAAGTACCCAATAATGTGAAACACGGATGTTTTACATGTCTAAAGCATATGAAATGAATAAACTTGTTGTGACGAGTGGGGCGGGGCCGAGAGCCGTGGGAATGGAACGAGGCCGGTGGAGTAAATGATAATGAGAGACACCTGTGCCACTCACCATCTCAAGTCCTACGGAGGAGCTCCGGACGAATAAAAGGAGGAGTAACGACAGTGAAGGACGAGAGAGGACCAGGCCTGG
>NW_015549599.1:183914-185715 GCF_001515605.1 Sinocyclocheilus anshuiensis | reverse complement strand
GTTTGTGGTCGTTACATGATTATTTTAATTTTATTTTTATCCATCAACCTGCATTTTTTTTTCAGAACATCGTCGGGTCTCCATCAGTGTTCTTTACCACTGAATCTACAGCTCCACACCAAAATAAATATTGTAACTTCTTATCTTAAGTTGAGGTTTGAAGTCTGGATCAAATATGAAAGAATAATAGACAATAAACAGACAACACATTTTTTTTATTCCTGGTTGCACTAAAAAAACAAACAAACAAAAAACTACACAACTAGTGTCATTCAATCCATGACTGAATGAGTCATATGATCTGATTCTTTTAATGAATCAATCAAAACGACTCATAAATAAGCTCAAAACCCTGTGGTCTAAAATGACTCACTTCACTGAATCAGTCAGAATGCTTACCGAATGAACACCTCAATCATTCACTGAACCATAAGATTTATTTATGGTCATTTCAGAATTGAAATTATCCAAGAACTACTACTGTTATGTAAAATAATAATAATAATAATAATAATAATTTGAAATAAATTAATAGTACTAATGTTTATAAAAAAATTAATGTGTGTTAAATAATAAATAAATACATAAAAATTAAGTAAATAAATTTGGTGACATGATAAATACAAAAATAATTGTTTATGGAAATGTTGAGTGGAATCAAAATCATATCCATCTCGACTCAAAACAGAAAAACTTTGGTTCAGCACAGGTACTCGACAAGACCTGTCCAACACACAACAAATAATATTTTCCTCCATCTCAGGAAGAAAAACCATGAAAAGCGCTTTCCCTGTCCTCTCGTTCTTTCATCAGCAAAGCTGCACCACGGTCAGAGCATCAGTTAATCTGGTTTTCACATCCATGTGCGGATCGATGGCAGCTCGGATCACCTGTGGCTTCATTTGGCCTTGCGTGACAGCTTTAGAGCTGCTCTAAATCAAACACAACCACACAGAGAAAGAGAAACGTCTACATCAGCTGAGCAGCAGTCCTTCATCTGGACTGCTGGACTGAATTAACCTGGTTTAATAAGGGTGGACAAGGGACAATCTAAAAATAGGGTCTATGCTCTTAAGAGCAAGACAACACTGTAAAAAAAGAAAAACACTTAAAAAACGATATATATATATATATATATATATATGATGCGATCTAGGAAAACCTAACACATGGTGAAATTTTCCTTTTTTAGGTTTTGATATCATATGAAAACTAGGTTAAAGCCCTTTCCAAAACTGTTGGCTGATTGCTATGATTTTCCGGAATGGAATTTTGAGAAAACAAACAGGCGTGGTCAACAACAGCAAACAAAGATGGCAGTGGCAAGGCAAAAGAGTAATCCAGATAATCAGGCAATGGTCAGGGCAGGCAGCAAAACAATCATAAACAAGAAAACAGTCCAGGGATCAAAACACGAAGGCAAGGAAACAGAGAAACACGGAAACTTAGAAACCACAGAAGAGCTATACAACATTCAATCACCAGCGATGACAGAGTGTGTGTGCTATTCTTATAGTCCTACTAATGTGAGACAGCTGTGAACTGATGATGAGATCTGATGAGAGACAGGTGATGCACTTGATGAGTCTGGGCAAAGGATTATGGGAAATGTAGTCCTGAGTGAATGGCAAGGTACAGAATGGAGTGCCCTCTAGAGGAGCTCATGGGCACTCCAGCTGCACATCATGACAGAGCCCCCCCATAAGGAGTGGCTTCCAGACGCTCCTTAACATGAACAGACAAGAGTCCAGGAGGGAGGTGGAGCGGAGGCGGAACAGGGGGAGGGATGGAGGGCCAGGTC
>NW_015549599.1:180950-182182 GCF_001515605.1 Sinocyclocheilus anshuiensis | reverse complement strand
CCCCTGTGCATATAACAGACTGTCATCGGACTCCTCCTCTTTAGTAACTTCATGATCCAGTCCTTCATCTCTGGATGTGAAATAGTCCATTATTTTAGGGCTTAGGGCACTGACATCACAAAGATTGAGCAGACTGAGACGAGCAAGATCGTCTAAGCGAGAGACTGTGTTTCCAGAAAGGTGTACAATATGGGACCTTTAACATGAGAGAAAGACAGTCTTTTCTGCTTGCTGCAATAAATCGCTATTTTTTTGGAACTAAACAAGCGAATTTTGCCAAGATATTTTCATTGTTGATAGACAAGATGTTATAGAATAATAATTGAATGAAACCCTAATTTTGACAAAAAAATTGACATTCTAACTATTTTTCGAATTTCCTGAAAATGTCCCAGCGCGACATCCGACGGGTTTTCCCAGATCGCATTTTATATATATATATTACCATCCAAATGTTCTACTCACCAAGGTTGCATTTATTTGATAAAAAAATATGGTAAAACAGTAATAATGTGAAATATTATTACAATTTAAAATAACGGTTTTCTATTTGAATAGATTTTGAAATAGAATTTATTTGTTGTGATTCAAAGCTGAATTTTCAGCAACATTACTCCAGTCTTCAGTGTCACATGATCCTTCAGAAATCTGTCTATATACACAGAGCTGGGTAGTAACTGATTACATGTAATCTGAATTACATAATCAGAATCCAAAAAAAATTAAGTGCTTGTAATTAGATTAAATTACATTTTAAATGCTCATAATCAGACAACAAATACTTTTTTATTGATTACAGATCCCAATTTGAACACTATGTGTGAATGTTATAATAAATGTAATAACAGAGCTGTTTATTTTACAGAACAACAGTAAAAGTACAATACTAACATTTATGATTGTTTACAGTGGAGCTGATGAGCCGGACGGATCAGGCAGAACTGGAATATAGAGCACAGAGAGGTTAACAATGGCCTCAGCGGCCGTAACAAGACTGGCAGACAGTTCAGAAATGGCATCTTTAGCCGTAACAGGATAGGCAGAGAATTCACAGACGGTCTCCATAACCGTGACAGGACAGACAGAAAGTTCACAGACAGCCTCCATAGCCGTGATAGGACAGACGGAGGGTTCAGAAACAGCCTTCTTAGCCATAATAGGACAGGCAGAGAGTTCACAGATGGCCTCCATAGCTGTGACAGGACAGGCAGAGAGTTCACAGATGGCCTCCA
>NW_015549599.1:173091-180890 GCF_001515605.1 Sinocyclocheilus anshuiensis | reverse complement strand
ATGGCCTCCATAGCCGTGACAGGACAGGCAGAGAGTTCACAGACAACCTTCTTGGTTATGACAGGGCAAACAGAGAGTTTGGGAGAGGCCCCTACCAGCAGGAAACAGGGAGAGTTCATTAACATTCTCCTTAACAGGACAGGTACAGAGTTCAGCAACGGTCTCTTTGACCGTGACAGGACAGACTGTAAGTGTATTGCTGGGTGCCACCATCATACCAGGAGCCAAAGCGAGCGCCGCCGCCTTGGAGGGCTCTGCAGCCTCAGCCACCACCTCTGGAGGACCTGGAGTGAGCACCGCCATCTCTGGAAGTTCTGTGGTAGTGATCAGCTGAGACGTGACGAGGCTCTGGACGATCAGCTGAGACGTGACGAGGCTCTGGAAGATCAGCCGAGACGTGACGAGGCTGTGGAAGACCAGCTGAGACGTGACGAGGCTCTGGACGATCAGCTGTGACTTGACTTGACTCTGGGTAGGCAGCCATTTTGTGGAGAGTCTCTGGGTTGGCAGTATAATCTGGCAATGGTCAGGGCAGGCAGCAAAACAATCATAAATAAGAAAACAGTCCAGGGATCAAAACACGAAGGTAAGGACACAGGGAAACTTAGAAACCACGGAAGAGCTATACAACATTCAATCACCAGCGATGACAGAGAGTGTGTGTGCTATTCTTGTAGTCCTACTAATATGAGACAGCTGTGAACTGATGATGAGATCTAATGAGACACAGGTGATGCACTTGATGAGTCCGGGCAAAGGATTATGGGAAATGGAGTCCTAAGTGAATAGCAAGGTACATAATGGAGTGCCCTCTAGAGGAGCTCATGGGCACTCCAGCTGGAGATCATGACAGTTACACTGTTACAGCGCAGATTTCCCTCGCGGTTTGGACTTTGAACCCTGGCTACCGAGCAGATAGCACCGCGAGTCCATGCAGCGCTGTCAGAATGCAATGCATGCGTGCATTAGAAAACATGACGTTCTGCAGTTTATTTACTAATTGTTTAAGGCCATTTTGCGATTTCAATTATCATACAGTAACCAGCAACAATCACCCCTTTCTCTTCTCATCGAAGACATGCGATGCAGTCCTAAACAGTCTCTCGCTGTCGGTGCTTGTAATGATTTTTGCATCTTTCTCAGACAGTATTAAATGCTTCCACACTGCTGACATGTTTGTTGCATTGCACCTCTCACTCTACGCTGGTTGCTATTTGATCGCGTCACGTCATTGTTCGGTACAGTTTATTCGGTCTTTTTCGTTTATTCGGCCGAATAATTTCGGTTACCGAACATTCGGTGCATCCCTATTATATATTGTTCACACAATAGCAATAAATAATTCACAATTTATTGATTATCCCTTTTTTCATCTTTTAAATGTTCCTTTCTAAAATAGCCTACTGCTTACATACACTCAGAAAGGCAGGTGGCTACACAGCATTCGACCTCTGGAGTTACAAAGTTTACAGAGTTGTTTCAACTCTGCATCAACTACTGAAGGACACATTCATTTTTATTTGAATTATCACTCAGTAGGTTAACCATGTATTACCATGTTTTTGAAACGTTTTTATTTTTCAAACACATTAAAATGCACATATTCACATTATTTCTTATTTGCATGTAATGCAGGCATTCCCAAACTTTTTTTTTGTTTTTGTCATTTGAATCTCTTTTACCTAATATATTTCCTGGAATTACCCCTAAGGTTTTAAATTAAATATTTTAATAATCATCACATTTGCATGTTCACAGTTCTCTGACGTTGGTTAATGTTGAGAACTGTGAACGTTGGTCACATGACATGCAGGGAAACTACCATGATTTTACTATGGTACATTCAGGACCCTTCATGATTTATTCCTCTAATGTTTGTTTTGATAGTTTACTAGTAGAAACATGGCAATTATTTACGATAAATAAAAAAAAACTTTTCCAGCTAAAAGAGAACATTCTGGCAAGGTTCTCTTAACGTTATGAACAAACGTTCTACAGTAGCCTTAATAGAATGTTCGTTTAAAGTTATCCAGTTTAGAAACATTCTCAAAACGTTAGCACAAAAATTTTATTTATACATGATTCAGAGAACCTTAACACTTTCTTGAACGCTTGCATAACCTAGAAAAAAAATGGAAATTTCAACATTCAGAGGACATTCCTAAATAACATTAATTAAAAATGTTAATATCTTACAACACGTCATGTAAACACCTTAAACTGTGTTATTCTATAGTTTAAAGTTTAAAGGCACAGATCAGCCTAAATTGGGTTTGATGTTGTTTATATAATTTTTCAATATAGCACACAATAATTTCAAATTTATACTTGACAAGTTTTTATAAATAACTTATTTTTATAGTTAACACAGTATTTATTTGCATATAAAGGCACTCATTGTAAGTTAAATCATTTATCATGTTCCTACATTACTCGCCAAAGGCCATTTTTGCTGCATTTGACGCATTAAATGGTTAATTTAGACTCGGTTTAAGGAGACTGCGTTCGTTTTGTCCTCTCAATCCACTCTCACACAGAGGTGAAGCAGTGTTTTACCGCAGTATCTCCACACCTGATTTTACCATCTGCTTTTCTGCACTCTGGCAGATGGTATTTATGTCGAATTTCACTGAATAAAATGCTCGCACCAAAATATGCAATTAATATCCATGCTCAGCAGACTGCATGGAGGTACTGCTCATTTTTAATAGTCCAATAATTGATGAGCAGCTACTGTGTATTTTGCTTAGCCTTCATCAATATGGCCCCTACGGTAATTGTTTAAGGACGAACCCAAGCACACTGCTGCAATTTGCCCTCGGTCACTACGTCTCCATGCCAAACTAAGATTTAACACAGACATTCCAGGTCTGGGACTGAGAAACATGAGGTCACGTCTGTTGTACGTCCAACCATCTTTACACACTGATGTGTGAGGACTGAGAGCGGCCAAGTCGCAGATACGTGAAACAATGTGAATTACTTGACCTTAAACATTTCCCATTTGGATTCCCGCATCAGAATAACCTCAGGCCATTGTTTTTTGTCGAAACTCCTGTGAATGAATGTTTGTGACTCGTCTCTGCTGATAAAACCCCCAAAAAGTACCTGTGCTGCCTTGTGTATCTAGTCTCCTATTTGGTCCGATAATAATGCCTGTTTTAATACATCATTTGGAGTTGTGAACGTGTTGAATGCACAGATGACAGAGAGAGAGAGAGAGAGAGAGATGGCTGAAATGAAATGAACACAGCTCCTCCATTTGGCCAAAACTCAGCACTACAACCAAATTATAATGGAACCAAATTTATAATCATACTTTTGGACTGCATAACAACAACAACAACAACAATAATAATAATAATTTAGTATTATTATTATTGTTGTATGCAAACACACACACACACATACATACATATATATATAATCATCATCTCAAAATCATAGTTGGAAAGGGTTCAAATACACATTTCCAACAATGACTGTATGATTTTGAGATCCGTATTTTCAAACTGAGGACAACTAAGGGGCTTGTATGCAACTATTACAGAAGGTTCAAACACTCACTGATGCTTCAGAAGGGAAAACAAATGATGCATGAAGTAATTAATATAATGAGTATACATGAAAGTGAAAGTGACGTGACATGACATACGCACTTTAAATTACATAAAAGGACCACATTAAATGGTTGAACACACTTTTGATACTCTTACTGCTTTGTTTTTATAAAGACAATGACCTTTAGTTTATGTCTATGCCTGAAAAAAAGATGATTTGCTACTTTTTATTTCTAGTTAAAGGCAGGGCAGGTGATCTGGTTCAAAAACATTTTTTGTTTTGCTGGTTGAAAGTCTCTTCACATCCCGATAGCAATCACTAAGCTAAGTGGTCGAAATGTACTTATATGTATTTATACTGTCTATGGAAGGCGTAGGACCATAAAATGTTCGGTCAGAACATTACGATAGGCTGTCCTGACTGCCTGTCAAAATATGTATTTGCGTACCTTTGTGCACCCTGTTTGCGCAGACATGATACATCACGCGTTCCAGCTATTATGGTACTTTTATGTGTTTTATATTGTGATGTTTTCTCACCAGTGAATGAGACATGATGTAATCTGACTGCGTTGCATTCAACACTCCACCAAAGCCGTCTTTCATTGTGACGCTGGTCTGCCTGAGCGTGTTCATGTGTTTTGGAGGAGGCATGGCTTTGCAGAGTGATTACGCAGGGAGGGTGGGGATCTTGCTTTGAAAGCTAGCTTGTTATCGCTAGCCTTTCCAAAATCGCCTACCCTACTTTTAATGGCAAAAAGTACTTGAAGGAGGCACATTATTCTCCTACACAATTGTATACAACATTGCATACGCCCTTGATATGAATCATCAATATTCTTGGATCACATTCCTGGAAAAGAAAGACTGTAAATTATAAATGTATACATCCACTAAAAATAGCCTATCAACTAGGGTGATAAATATTAACATTAATGCTGCTTGACAAATTACAGGACACATCAGCGCCACCTAGTGTCCAAAATCTACTAATGAAAAAGTAATTTATTTTCAAATGTTAGTTTGTTATGTGTTCATTTCAGTTGCTACAAATAAAATGCATTAGCTGTTATGGGCAGATGTGGGACTATGGCATCCCTCCTCAGAGTAAATGGGTCGATGAGGCCTGGGAAAGGTAATCGGGGGTAACGGTACTTCCCAATGTCCCACCACACCGCACTGCTCTGCCCTGAGGAAACGGGAGCTCAGGGAGCCGAGGGAGAGCCGGGTGCTGGAGTGCGGTGTCTGTGGGAGAGTGAGTTATTAATCCTGGAAGTGGATGTGGTCGCCCACATGTTAGCATTAATAATTTAAATTAAACAAAGTGAAGAGGAGAAACGGGGGCACACTTTAACCTACGTTTAGAATTATTTCAGTACATTTTTCACTGTCATGTATCAATCTGCAGCCTCTAGAAGTAAGCTAATAAAATAATTTCAACTCGAATATTTATGTTTCATGTGTGTTTATTTATTAGGCAAGCAATTTTGAATTGTAATCAATATACTGTAGAGAATAAGTCATATTGATTATTTTATGATATTTTTTTTTCGAGCATGACAGTCCACAGAACACAGAAAATCATAAGCTGACACAACATTAGAGCATATTAATCGTGCTTGTACTCGTGCTCATCGCTCCCGCAATTTTTCAATAGGCTATCAGAAAAACAGACAGACAGCCATTGAGAAACAGCCATTGAGAAAGATTTTTTTTTTCTGCCTGGATAAGCACAAGTGTGGTGAAATAAATGTAATTTGTTTAATGATTAAAAAATAAAATATATAAACTTTGCTTACACCCCACAAAATTTACATTTTATTCATGTACAAAGACCACGCAACAACCTGGCAGAGGTTTTATAATATATTATATTTGGAAATATTTCTGAAGATTTGATGCCAGCCATTTATATACCCTAATTTAGTATTCACTTTGGTTATATAGTCCTGCATTCTTCAAGAGTACTTCAAGATTGACTCAAAAGCTCTAATGTTTACAAACAATACAAATGGTGTTACAGTAGCTGATACACACTGATATTTCTTGGATCAAGAGCTCTGTCACAACTAAAAAGATACTTTAAGACACAGCCAAAAAAAACAGTTTAAGTTTGAAGGGCCATACAGTTACTCAGTGTACCTTTAACGTGATTGTAGATTCAGGCAATTAATGGAGTTCCCTGACAAGGATGTGCAGAAAAGCTATAGGGCCCTATTTTAACAATCTATGCGCATTGTCTAAAGTGCATGGCACAGGTGCACTCAGGGCATGTCCGAATCCACTTTTGCTAGTTTAACGACGGGAAAACGGTCTGCGCGCCCGGGCACATGATCTAAACGTGTAGTCCCTATTCTCTTAATGAGTAATGGGTGTTTTTTGGGCGTAACGTGCAATAAACCAATCAGAGTGTCATCTCCCATTCCCTTTAAAAGCCAGTTGTGCTCGTGCCATGGCGGGTTCGCTATTTACATGGCGGAATGTAATTTTTTATTTTTTTAAATGTTTGTTTGCTGCTGCGCGTCCCTGTGTGTGTAATAAGCAAAGTGTACTCACGTTGTGTACCCGCCTATAGGCGCATATTACTAACGCGCTCTTTAAATAACAAAGAAAAAATATTGCGCCAGACTTTAGACCAGGTTTGAGTTGGTCTATGGCACAGTCTATTATCAGTTCCTCAAAACAGCAACATGCCAACAATGCGCCTGAACACACCTCTTTTTCAGACCAGCACACCCATGGGCACACAAATGGGCGCAAATGCATTTGCTATTTAAACGCACAAATGGGCGGAAATGCATTTGCTATTTAAACAACGCGGTGCAGGACGGGAAAATGACAACTGCGTCGGGCTGAAACTAGCAAAAACACTTGCGCCGCATTGCGCCGGGTGTATGATATGAACAAAATATAAAACAATCACATATAATATAAATAAGACACACAAATACATAAAACATTAAAATGTGGTTCAGGCAATATGTGCATATATATATATATATATATATATATATATACTCTGATTATCTTCACTGTATGTATAAATGTATGACAAAACACTATGCTGCCTCTTTTTGTTAAATGTCAGCTTTAATGAACAATAATAGCCATTAAACATATATAAGTATGAAATATAAGAGGCTTATTGAAATAAAGACAAAAGCAAATAATTCAGTCAAACGTATGCTACATCAGTGCTGGACGACGGCAAGATAAATATATAAAGTTATGAAACTAAACTTTGTGCTCAGCCAAAACGATATGACCAGGAACAAATAGATTCATGAGACCAAAGATTGGCTGTTAGATATACCCAAAATGAATTTGAAATCATGTTTACTACAGAGACATCCAAGCTAACGGCAAATGTCAGAATGACTAGCCGAGGTAAGGCTCCTCTCAGCGGGATACATGAGCACTGAGCGCCCGGTGATCGCCTGGAGCTCACATCTCCGATATTAGCGAAGCAAATTTGAAATAGGCGCTATCTTTATAAATAAACCACAGATTTGAGTTTTAAACAACTACATTCTTGCCTGAAAAACTCTTAAAAGTACATTTCACGACACAATAACAATAATATTTTGAAAATCATGTGGGCAATAAAATTATGCAAAAAATTTACTAGCCAATGGCGATTTTATATATAGAGAGAGTTGATACATTAGGTTGCCAAAAAAAATACCAAAATCATTTATAGAATAGAAAATTCCCACCACAAAAAAAAAAACATGAACTGAAAGCCAAACAAATTCACAAATACAATAATGGAATACAGATTAACACATTTTCAAATGACAAAGTCATGGCCACTTATAGTATGAAAATATTTTTGTTAGTATAGGGTTGGGAGCAGACACAGAGCGCTCTCAAGTTGCAACAAATGTTTGAAACAAATCTCCAGTGAATTACCAACTAATGCGATTTTACAATCAACCAAGCAAAACTAATTAAAAAAAATTATAGTAATAAAATATATATATCAACAAATGTTTGAAACAAATCTCCAGTGAATTACCAACTAATGCAATTTTACAATCAACCAAGCAAAACTAATAAAAAAAAATTATAGTAATAAAATATATATATATTAGTGCTGGGCAGTATGACCAAACATTTATATCATGGTATTTTTCAAAATTATACCGGTTTCACGGTACATGACGGTATTTTTTTTTCATGCATGACTGGGTGTTAACCATATTTTCTACTGATTGAGAGAGGAAATACTGCAGTATA
>NW_015549599.1:172490-172770 GCF_001515605.1 Sinocyclocheilus anshuiensis | reverse complement strand
AAAAAAACAACAAACAAAAAAGTGCATGTGATATTAACAGACGAACTACGCTCATATTTGTAATTCCAAACAATCAGTAAGCGACAGGTTCTAGGAAACACTGTTTTGTACTCATTTATTGACGAGTCGAGTCGGCTGCGGTGCAAAAATCCGCTAAAAGGGTCTGAAAGTTGCTAAATCTAGTGCTAAGGTCACGCTCGTGTGTGTGTGAGACGTGGGAGCTGATGGCGGGGAGGGTGGATATTTGTGGCGGTCAATGTGGATATTGTGGATGAGTTCT
>NW_015549599.1:164082-172410 GCF_001515605.1 Sinocyclocheilus anshuiensis | reverse complement strand
TACATATATATATATATATATATATATACTGTAAAGGCCAGTTTACACTGCACTGACAGATGCCGACAAACGGTATACTGAAAAAAAACTGCCACAATCGACACTTTTCACTTAATTTTCATTGTATTCGCTACAGCCATAACATATTTAGTTTAATTGATTTAACTTAAATTTGTTTCAAAATAAAATAAATCCTTTGTTTAGTTTGAGAACTGAGACTCCAAATAACTAATTTAAACAAACATACTTTTGTTTAAATAAATAAATAAATAGTAATGAAGTATACAGTTGATACTTCATGCATTACTTTTCTTTGAAGAAAGCATGACAAAAATTTAAAAAAAGGAGATACAAAAAAAACCAAAATGAATCCCTGCCACTCCTGGCGATATATTGAGTTCTTATGAAGCGAAACGATCGGTCTGTGTTAAAAGTGAACATTATTTATAGCATTATTACTTGTAATCCATAGCCTCAGGCAAACGGTCCTGCTCGCTCACGCTCATGGTGTATACAAGGCCGTTGTTATGGTTTAACTGCTGTTGTTTCATTTTATTTAGTTATTGCTGTTTCTCTTTGTATTTGCAAAAGGTGAAAAAATGCAAAAGGTGAACTTGCTGTAATTCTGAAAGTTAAAAAATTAAGCTAACAAAGCTAAATTTGCAAATTACAAAGGGTTCTAGGTCTAGAAGTTTATCTTAACATACTTTCGTGATTATTTTAAGCCATTTTTCACTGTCATGTATCACTCTGGAATCCCTATATGCTTCATATAGGCGGAGGGTGAACCAATACCAGGGTAAGGCTAAATATCTATTCTATTCCGTCATAAATCCGTCTTTTTAGGCAAGTACCAGATATGGGTGTCATGTCATAAAGTATTTTTAATGACTCAGTTTGTGTTTAACATGATCACAATCTTATAAAAACATTGTAAGTTACTAATTATAATGCTTCAATTTCCACAGTTATTCAAGCAGCAAATAAATGATATACAGAAAGCGGGCAAAGAACATTTACATTATGAAATAAGCTTCAGTCTAGCGCGAGTTTTAGAACTCTCAAAGAACTCCCGTTATAATCAATGAAGCTGAAGCTATCTACACTGTATGATAAATGAATCTCTTACATCACACGTACATCTGCACTTTGTTGTTTATGATGAAAGAATTGGCGAGAGTGCAGAATTCAGTCACTGAGCGAGCACATCAAACAAATTCCGGCGTTTCAGCGATGACTCATCTGAACTCATCTGATTGGCCACTGCATTCATAAGCTCAGCAGAATCGTGTGTGATTGGTTTTAATGCACAAAGCTGTACAAGCACGTAAAAAGAAATATGCCACATTTAATTTATGCCACAATCGACACTTTTCACTTCATTTTCACTTTATTCGCGACAGCCATAACAGATTTAGTTTAATTGTACAGGAGCATTTTGTCCTCCCCCCCAAACAATTAATTTAACATTAATTCGTAAAAAATAAATAAATAAATACATCCTTTGTTTAGTTTGAGATCTGAAGACTCCAAGGCAATTAAATAACTCAATAATACTTCTGTTTAAATTCATAAATTAATTAATTAATCAATTAATAGTAGTGAAGTATACAGCTGATACTTTATTAATTTTCTTTTAAAATAATTTAAAAATGTTAATAATAATAATAATAATAATAATAATAATAATAATAATAATAATAATATGGATCTTAAAATGTTACATGGTGTCTGACTGTTAATAACAAAAATAAATGCACTGAATTTTCAGATGACTTTCTGATAGTGTATATATTGTAGAACTACAGCACTGCTAACTGTATGCATCTATAATGCATTTAAGCTGTTTTCACTAAAGTCACTAGGAGGATAAAACCGATCCAAGCATAATAAATATAAAAACTAAACACTATGAAAACAAAAGCAGACCGTGATATGAGGTGAAAATGGCCATACAGGTTGATGAAAGAACTAGCCATTCAAAGGTGGACTTGCTGGTTTGTTTTGGATCATTGTCCTGCTGCATAAACCAAGTGCGCTTGAGCTTGAGGTTACAAACTGACGGCCGGACGTTCTCCTTCAGGATGTTCTGATAGAGAGCAGAATTCATGGCCTGGATGAGTCGTCGTTGCGCTCTTGGAGTAATTTTGGTAGGCTGGCCACTCCTGGGAAGGTTCACCACTGTTCCAAGCTTTCTCCATTTGTGGATAATGGCTCTAACCATGGTTCGCTGGAGTCCCAAAGCCTTAGAAATGGCTTCATAACCCTTTCCAGACTGATACATGTCAACTATTTTGTTTCTCATCTGTTCTTGAATTTCTTTAGATCGCGGCGTGATGTGTTGCTCTTTAAGCATGCTTCTCTTTGTCAGACAGGTTCTATTTAAGTGATTTCTTGATTCAACAGGTCTGGCAGTAATCAGGCCTGCGTGTGGCTAGTGAAATTTAACTCAGCTTTCTAAAATGATGTGGTTAATCACAGTTCTTTCATGATTTAAGAGGAGGGGCAAATAATTTTTCACGTAGGGCCAGGTAGGTTTGGACAGCTTTTTTCCCTTAATAAATGAAATTATCATTTAAAAACTGCATTTTGTATTTACTTGCATTATCTTTCCGTAATATTAAAATTGGTTTGATGATCTGAATCTTTTAAGTGTGACAAATATGCAAACAATTAAAAAAACAGGAAGGGGGCAAAAACTTTTTCACACCACTGTATATATATATGTCAGTATTATTTCATTGCTCTTCACAATAACCCAGAATTTGCTCTCCGTCCCGTTCGGAGCGTAAGACGCTCACCTTGATATTCCTCACCATGTGTATGTGCATATCACCACAGGAAATTCAATTTTTTTAGCTTCTGGGGCGAAATGAAACATCACTGAGGGCCGCGGGCGAACTGAGCTGAGGGAAAATGATCGACGTGTTGACTGGCGATGGAAGCTTCCGGAAGAATGGATTCTTGTTTCTTTTCATCCAGTCTGGCAGGCTGGAGTTCACCACAGTCCTGTCATCTTTGTGGTGTGCAAAACAGGTCAAAATAGTCAATATGTCTGTCATAATAGTGGCTATGTTGGTGCAGAACTTTAGTTTTTTTTTAACCGAACTGGTTCAATGAGACGAGCAAAGACAGACGACATGCCACTGCACCACTGCACTGCATATTTGAAAGATCCAAATGTGTTTCAAATGCACATCGATCTCAAGGTCAGACAGCTTATTAGCCTAACATATGAATGCAGTTGTTTGACAAAATTTTAATGGCCTACTTTATAAATAACTATAAATAAACATTGGGGAAAGTGAAGTGATTGTGGAAAATGGGCGGGAAGGAGGATTGCAGCACAGAGTGTAATCATCATGAATAAAACATGGTGATCTTGTTGATTTTGTGTGTGTGAGAGCGTTTGTGGATCGTCTGGGCAGGAATTATAATTTTGCTCATCAGACACAAACATCTCCAGCTGCAAACAAGCCACAAACAAACAGCCTGAGACTCGGAACTTTAGAATTAAGCAGTGCTAACCATGAACATTTCAACAGAACTCACCATTCGTAATAAAAATCATACGGTGTTTAATATATTTAAAGTTTTCGATTCCCAATTTCACTTAACAACTCCATTAACGACATAGCAATTGCATTAACATTTCTTTTAGAATTGCAATAAATACGTATTGCAATAATAATTTAATAAATAATTAATTCATGGTCCTAATATAGTGGGCAAAAATACTGAATAAGAGGACCGGTAATATAATTTAGGAGTCTAAATAAAAAAAAAAAATGAATGAATGAACTAATTGATTAACTAACTTATGGATTATGTACAATAAGATCAACATATAACATATTAAAGGGACAATTCACCCAAAAAATATAAATTATGTTTTCCACAGAAGTTTGGAACAGCATGTGAGTGAAAAAATTACAACATTGATGAGTATTTATTTTTTGGTGAACTATCCCTAAATAGAGAACATATTTATTCCCGCTTGATTTCAATATGACCAGCCTCCTTCCAGACCCTCAAAATGGATTTTAAGCATTCATATCCATCAAATACTGCAACAGAGCCGCCTGTAGGCAGCTAGTGCCCAAAGCAAATGTTCGTACACTTGACCACCATAGGGAACTGACTGCTGCCATGAGTCTCAGAAGGACAATGCGTGTCCGGACTCCTGCTGGGAAAGCAGCCTTCCTGCTGACAAAGGTCCATGTCAGCCGGAGGAAAGGACTGGGAGAATTTTTAACCATTTTCTCAGAAGCTGTACACAAGCAACACGAAATGTTCTTGAAACTGGATCCTAAGTTTACATTTTATGCTTTCATACACATCATAAATAACTCTGTAAGATCCATAGATCAGTTTGCAGCTGGAGGCTACTTAAGACAATATGGCTGCAGAACATATTTTCATGAAAGTACTAAAAAATACACTTGGGGAAAATATAAAAACCACTCAGATTGCCCAACTACCAACTAAAAACACTCTGCATAGCAACACCCTAGCAACCACATAGCAATGCTGTAACAACCACACTAAAAGTTCACTAAAACATTCTGCACAGCAACACCCTAGCAACCACAGACATGTATAGGTAGATTCCTCATTAGCGACTATTTCTATGGGCCTCTATATGTAAGCTGTCCGCAACTTTGGGGGAAGTCGTGGCCTAATGGTTAGAGAGTCGGACTCGTAACCCAAGGTTGTGGGTTCGAGTCTCGTACCGGCAGGGATTGTAGGTGGGGGGAGTGAATGTATAGCGTTCTCTTCCACCTTCAGTACCACGACTAAGGTGCCCTTGAGCAAGGCACCGAACCCCCAACTGCTCCCCGGGCGCCGCAGCAAAAAAATGTGACTACTCGAGAGCAATGCCGCTGCAACTGTAGTTCTACGCATGTATGACAAATATATATCTTCAGTAGACTTCAGAAGATGCTTTTGCTAAACAAACACAGCAAGACAAAGCCATTAGCTTACAAGGCATTTAAAAGGTACTTTAGTTTCAAAACCTGTAATATTGAGTTAATAGATATTAAAAACACAAACCAACACATTCTTACTTGTGAAAGTTTATCCAGTTTCTTCAGGAATTTAAATTTAGGCGGTTTTTACAACCAGATGCTGCGCAATGTTGTTGCAGCTTGAAACTCATTGATTTTTATTGTGAGTGACGACATATAGACCTTTCCAAGATGGTGGATGTGTCTATGTGCTTGGAGCGGTCGAATGAGGAATCTACCTATACATATCTATGTTAGCAGCTAAAAAAAAGTGCACTAAAAATGCTGCACCTGCAAGGTTAACCCAAAATTGCTATTATTAGTAGCATGCATTAATAATTAAAAGGTCACATTATACCTGAATCGTTTGTCATTTTCCACTGACTTTAGAGCATCATGGAGATGCTTAGAGGTATAATACCTGAAGACAAAAACCTATTTAACTTTATGAGTCCAACACAGACATACATAATTAATACAAGCCTGAATCTTAGGATAACGTGTTCAGAATACATTTATTTATTTATTTGTTTATTTATTTATTTTAAGGTAATTGTCATTGTGTTAAATAGGTTTTTTTTTTTTTTTATAACATTTACTTTTTAAATATATAGACTATGCTTAATATATATATATATGTGTGTGTGTGTGTGTGTGTGTGTGTGTGTATAGTATAATGTATATATTAGGGCTGTTTATATTTTGGGTCTGTCAATTTTACTTTTATTTTTTTAAATAAAATAAAAAATAATCATTTATCATTTAATATTTCCAGTTTCAGAAACTTTATTGATTGTCCACAAAGTGTAAAATTATCTTTGACTTATAATAAACATGCATTACAATCCCACCAAGGACACAGTACCAAAGATAATGCTCAAAGCATAAATGTAAAAACATTACAATAAAAAAAAAAGAATAAATTACATATTTGACCCCAGTTTGAGGTGAAATATCACCTAGACATGTACTCATGCTAATTGTTTTTATAGAAGAGCCAAATTCAACCCTTCTGTTTTCATTACACCCCTAATGAGAGAAGTTTCCTTAAATAGCATTAAGGTCACACTTTCACCTTTCCCTCTGAGTTTGCTCTTATTTATCAAAGCTACAGCGTCCTCCATCCTAATTGCTGGTGGCCATTTCGCCCTGGCTCTCGGACATGCACTGTGGCCCTTTCAAAGTGACCAGGGCCCAAACCACTTGCTTCAGGCCCGAATGGACTTGGTAAATCAGTCTGTCGCCCTCCATTCTGTTTTATTTGTCCTTTTTTATACCTCTCTGCTGGCAGATGTGGGGCCTGTGGGTGCGTGGTTATTTATCACCGTTACCTCTGGTGGGCTGAGCGCTAAAAGCGGTGGCATGAGGTACGATGGAGGATGAGGCTGCCATACATAAGTAGACCTCTGTGACAAAGTCAGTACGGAGTGAGACAAGTGGGCCATCTATCGCAGTAAAACAAAGGCCTCTATGTTCCTCTGTAATCTTAAAGAGGCCGGATTAATCAGAGAGAGTAGATTTATATAACGTCTTTGAGACAAAGACAGAGTCTTAAAAGTGTTTGATACTGCCTTTGTTTGAGATAATATTATAATATTTCCAACGTAATTCATGACCTGATTCATTATGCATTTTATTCCAGTCTTACCCTTAAAAAAAGTAATACCATGGTAAAATTATGGTTTTAGATGTTAATATGCTATTTCGAGCATTTTGAGGCATATCATGGTGCTGTATTACCACCACAATGTACCATGGTATTTACAACAAAGTGCTTAAAAAAATACCATGGTAGTGGCCATGTTTCAAAACCATATTTAAATTAAAAATATCTTCAACATCTTCATAATATCTTTATTTTTTTTTTCCTCAGCCTTCATCTTTTCGTGTTCATTTATTTGAAACAAACTATTAGCATGATTGCTAAGCTGGGTAAAAACCAGTAATAAGTCAAATGACTGAGAGTACTTTTTCTTTCTTTATTATTTATTTTCTGTGGTAAACTATTGACACAAAAGTGGAATAACTGAGTTAAATAGTTTTTGGTACTTTTATGTAGCCCATCTTTTAAGTAAATCCAGACATAGTATATATATATATGTGTGTGTGTGTATATATATATATATATATATATATATATATAGTATATATATGTGTGTGTGTGTGTGTGTGTGTGTGTGTGTGTGTGTGTGTGTGTGTTTTGAGTATTCTGTGTGGTACCTTATGCTTGTGGTGATTATAATGCATGTTTATGGTAAGCAGAATTTTTTTTTTCACTTTGTGGACAATCAATGATAATAATGAAATTATATAGTTATTATTATTTGAGATTACATTATTGTTTTAGTTTGGTTTTTCTGAAGCAAACTTTTAGCTATTAACTATGATTACTCCCCCTTTTTTTTTTTTTTACTGTTTTGGTAAATTGGGTGAAAATCAGTCTTAATTTACATAAACTTAGTGCACCCTTATTTATTTTGGTAAAATAACAAGCAGATTAATCTTTTACCAAAGTCAGTCAAATTATCATTTAAATAGCAAAGACAACAGATTTAATCAATAAGCAAATAAATGTACTTTGCTGTGGTCGCTGCCTAATTTCCAATTAAAGCAATATAATTTTAAACCAGGGGTGCCCAAACTCGGTCCTGGAGGGCGGTGTCCTGCAGAGTTTAGCTCCAACCCCAATTAGACACAACTGAACCAGCTAATCAAGCTCTTACAGGCATACTAAAAACTTCCCACCAGGTGTGCTGAGGCAAGTTAGAGCTAAACTCTGAGTTTGGGCACCCCTGATCTAAACCGTCTCGGCCCAAACTCGGTCCTGGAGGGCTGGTGTCCTGCAGAGTTTAGCTGCAACTTGCCTCAACACACCTGCTACAAAGTTTCTAGCATGCCTAGTAAGAGCTTGATTAGCTGGTTCAGGTGTGCATCCTATCCCAACATACCTGCCTGGAAAATACTAGCAATCCTGAAGACCTTGACTACCTTAATTAATGTGTGTTTAATTGGGGTCGGAGCTAAACTCTGCAGGACACCGGCCCTCCAGGACCGAGCTTGGGCACCCCTGTTTTAAACCCTCAAATCCCATGTTCCTCAGTGTCCACTAGAGGGCGACTCCGCCTCACCTCCCGTCAGCGTTTACTGGTGGACGATAACCCGTCCCGCCCCACCTCTCCTCTCGAGATATGGTCCCACCTGCCATCTGGCAGCGCTGACAGCGGATGACGGCTGGGAGGAAATACCACCGGGAATACATTTATGGGAGTGTTGGGCGCTGACAGGCCAGGTGAGATAGCAACGCGTGGAGACGGATTGG
>NW_015549599.1:159253-163796 GCF_001515605.1 Sinocyclocheilus anshuiensis | reverse complement strand
AGGAGAGGATGCTGCACATCCAGAAACAGCTGACCTGTCACTTATAAAGCTGTTTATGGTGGTGAGTGGGAAAAACGCAGACAGATATAAACTCCATCGAAACTCCATAGAGTCCATCTCCATACAGGCTCCTGTGCAAAGACGAGTGGCCATACACCATTTTTTATTTAACTTAAAGCTTAAATTTTCTACAAAAGAAAGTGTTTAGTTTATAAAATGCAACTCAATGATTTCCCAAACGTCTCTATAGGGATTTGTTAGATCATAACAGAAATGTAGAACTGGACAGAACTGAACTAAATAAAAAAAGCCTAATAAACAATAGCCTAATAGTTTTTTTTTTTTAATTATATAAAAAAATTATACTTTTATAAATTGTATTAAATTGTTTTATTAAATATTGTTGTATTATAATTGGTTAATTAAAACTCATATTTGTTTCAATTACTGGAAATAATAATAATAATTATTATAATTATTACAATTATTATTTTTGTAATTTATTAATCATTTATAATAATAGTTAAAACAGCTACTAGCCAATTGTTTGCCTCAGAAAATATAAACAAAACATTACTGTATTATTATTGGTAAAATATAGTTATGTATTTCAACTTTTTTCTTGAAATGTGGTGATCACTTAAATTAGTTTTTAATTAATTAATAATTAGTTTTCATTTATAATTATTATTATTATTATTATTATGTTACATTTATTATTTATAATTTCTAATAATTGTATAATTATAAATAGTGTTTACCTTATTTACACAATGTAAAAATATCCCATGAAGTATTATAATTAATCAGAGCATTAAAAATCAATAAATCAACCAATCAATCAATCAATCAATTACTTGATTAGTAGGAGATAGTAATCTTTCAGCAGACACGATTTTACACAACAACTTACATTATACTGTAAGTCGCCCTGGACTAACATGAGCTTAAGTGTCTTAATCAAAGCAACAATGATGGTTCATGGCTCAAATCTTCAGAGATTTAACAAGGAATATATTGATTTCTCATAAAATCAACTAAAGTGCAGAAATCACAAATAAAATATCACTTCCCAACAGACCACCCTCATCAGAAATATAGATAGATGATAGCACATCTGCATTAATATATAGAAAGCTTCAAAAAAATCTTAAACTGCAAGTACGGACTTATAAGTATAAGCAACTCCTTCTGGATCGTGGTCATTATTCATACCTAAAGAAAGCTGACAGAAAGAAAGCTTTATGATTTATGCAACACTTATGGACTCGATGATGAATAATTGCAGCTACAGGCAGAAGAAACAAGCGGCAGAAGATTTCAGACGTCTACCTTTTGCCCACATCAGCCCCGTTCCAGCAGGCCAGTCCGTCTCCAGAGGCCAACTCGCTCACACACAGCTGGTCGGCCAGGCCGCCGTAGAAGGCGCGGTATAGACGCAGACTGCTGATGAACTCTCTGGAGAGACACAGAAGAGTGTTTCATTGTCTGTCCAGTAGATGGTGGACTAACACAGCTGTTCAACACTCATGTCTACAGCTGCATTTGAGCTCTGGAAACACATGCAGCTTCAAGAAATTCTGAGAAGAAAATATTTCAATTACCAAACTAATGTAATGTAAGTAGTTTATATTTTGCATATCTAGTATCCCCTTGTTATATAAAATATTATTGGATACTGGTATCGGTATCTGGCCCGATACTGAGCTCCTGTACTCGTACTTGTACTTGTTAAAATGCTCCGATACCAAACGCCGATACCGCACAGCATGTGATAAGTGCCATATTCAGACAAAGAAATACCAACAACAGACCGTAGATATCTTTAATCTCTAATAACCTCATTCTGCTGAGTATATGTATGCAATGAATATAAAACATTCAGTATTAATGCCTGTATAGCTGATTTGCGCCAGCTGGTAAGCATATCACGCTGAGTGGATTGAGCGCGCGGCGGCTTGTCGAGTGAATATCCCTTTCTCACAGACATCACTGGAAAGTTTGTAGTTCGGTCGGATACGTCAAAAAGAAGTAAGTAAAACAATGCACACGTTACTTAATGGTAGGGAGGTAGGGAGAGAGAGAGAGCGTGCACTTCTGTTGTGTGATCTTTATTGATGTTCACTCACTTAGCATGCATCATTTGGATTAAAACTAAATCGTAAGTATAATTAAAACTAAATCGTAAATATAAGACAATTTATAGGGGCATTCACTATAAACGTCATTTATTTTCACCCTTAAACATACACGACTTTCTGGCTAAAGTGAAACTAACAGCCTGTGTGAAATGCGCAGTACTGTACTTGTCCCTCTCATTCTGCACCAGTAGCCTACGCGGTGCGCATTTTGCTTGTTTCATGAGTGTTTCTACATTATATGAGTGGCTTTGGAAAATAAATCGCTGCACGTTTCAGATGAAAAAACGCGATTTCTATTTCTGAAAATATCACAGTTAGTAGATTTATAGCGAGTGGTTCCCTACATTATTACAGCAAAGTGCGTGATTACAGTATACTAAGCTGCTGCAATGGAGCAGCTCTAATGCTATTCAATTAAAGATGTACCACAGAGCAAAAAAATGAACAGTGAAAGTAACAAAAACTTGTAAAATACATTTTAATGGGCATAATTAAGTGTGAAAATAACAGAAGGATATACAGTCAAACCAAAAATTATTCAGAGTATATATATATATATATATATATATATATATATATATATATATATATATAAAACAATTATGTACAAAGCCTAATTTATACTTAATACACTTATTTTAAACATATTTTCTTTTATATTATTATTATAATTAATTATGTACAAATACAAATTTATACTGTTTATTGTTAAAAATAAAGTATTGTATGTATTTTTTTCTGTATGTGAAACAAATTTTTTTTACATAATATGTATTAATAATATTAATGTTATTAAGACATGTTTTCAACATACTATTATACTTTTTTTAATTATTCATTAAAAATACTACATTAATATATAACATATTAAGAATTACTTATGTACGATTATGCAGTTATGTAGTATTATGTAGTTATGTAAGACCAATTCATAACTATAATAACTATTAATATGTTTATCAGATATATTTTTAAAACACTATTACACAAAATATTGTTTAATTATTATTAATCATTACATATACTACAAAGTCCAGTCTATACAGTTATTTCTATGGAAGAGAGAGAGAAAAAATCAAATATTAAAAATTTTCGATGACTTCATTATTCTAAACTGTGAAAATAGTCATCATAAAACAGAAGATGAGTAGATGTGTCCAGAGCTTTCACTGCAGTATACAGTGTGTTGGTGACTGCAGATGTTTTCCAGACTTACTTCCTCCTGTTGCTGAGCATGTCCTCTGTGTTTCTGATCACTCCTTTCAAAGGAATAGAGTCTTGGCCGGCGCTGTCGTGCTGAACGCTGCTCACCTGCTCCGGCCGTCTGCTGGGGTAACCACACACCCTGTGCACCTGCACAAATTACACATGCACCAGCACCATTACCAACATATCCACACGCATATCCATTATTACAAGTATTACGAGATTTAATAGTGGCTAAAATTTAGGGCTGGTAAAACTGGCACTTTTTGCAGGTCAAAAGGGGTCAATGTGCCTGTAGTAGCACGATCAGCCACAAGATGATGCTGTTTTTTTAAGTCATGCGATACCAGCATTTGCAAGACTGTAAAGGTAAGAGGAAGAGAGAGCAAATCTTTCTTCACAAAGAAAGGAAAAGAGGTGGTGAAAAAGAAGAACTGTAACTGAGTAAATGGGTCAATAATATCCAGTAAACAGTCCATGAGTCAGTCAGTAGTCTCAGCATCAGAAGGCTCATCCATGGGATTGTTTGGAGACAAAAATGGCAGATCTGCACCATCTGAAGCCAAGTTGTTTGAAACTACGAAGTCCAATCTGAATTGTCTTCTATTTTCTTTCTTATACATCATATATACTTCATGTGATTAATGATAATTTGTAAAATAGTATTTTGAAAAAATATATCTTAAGATGAATAAATTCATGTTATTTTACTCTGTGTATGTGTGTGTGTGTGTGTGTGTGTGTGTGTGTGTGTGTGTGTGTGCGTATATTAGGTTATAATTAAAATGAGTATGTAATTGATATTAAGTTGTTTTTAAATCATACAAATTACTATTATACTATAAAAATATTATTAACAGATGTTTTTAAAATATGATATAAACTATTGTTAATTTAGTAAAAAAAAAATTATATATATATATATATTATATATAAAATTCTACTAATTATATATGTAAAACCAATTTACAATGCATCTGATTAAAAAATTAATAAATTGTCTTTCAATTCTAAAGTACTTTAGTTATAAAAATAGGTGTTACCACATGGTTGTGTAATTCAAGTAATTTTTTTTTGTTTAATTTCCAACTAAAATAAGCACATCATGATACACACACTGATATTTTGGTCATACCATCCAACACAATGTGAGACTTCTCAGACACTAATAATAATGTGCACACTCGTTTCATTTT
>NW_015549599.1:152698-159235 GCF_001515605.1 Sinocyclocheilus anshuiensis | reverse complement strand
CACACAAGACACTGCATCTGCAAACCTTCACATTTCAACAACACCACAAAACTATCTGAAAACATGCATAGTGAATCCCACAGAAGCCCAGTATGACTGCAGGCGTCCAGCACACATCAGCGTGGCCAGCCGTGCCGCTGCAGCTGCCCACATTGAGAGTATTTTGGGAATGTTCTGGGCTCTCTGGCTGCAGCATGGCATGTGTCACTGCGAGCAACTCATGTTTAGGCTGTACTGCATTCCACGCCGTCCATATAGTAGCTACACCACGGGTTTAAGATGCTGCTTGGGAAATTCTGAAATGAAAATTACAAAAATGCAAAGGCCAATGTTTGGGTTTGGAAGAAAAAATTTTCTGGTTCACCTAATTGTGAATGCAAGGTTTTTCAACATGCCACAGCCATAAAAGTAAACAAACATTGAGCCTTCAGGATTTTATACACGGAATTAAATTCAAAATGTCAAGGTCAAATGCTGCCGTCATGTCAGAATGTTACAATTTTTGTGAAAAACAGAAATATGTATGTAATAAGCCAATGCATCAGTTTATTATATATATATAATATTATCTACTTTTTACTTAGAATATTTAAAATTATTTAGTCTTAGAATTTGTCTTTAGCATTAAATTAGTCCTAGCATTTTATTTTATTTTATTTTATACACATTTTATTTTCTAGAAGTCCATCCAGCAAAATTGCCTACATATAAACAAACATCCATATACAGTAAATATATTCACATAAATGTAGTAAAAACACATTCATGTTGCTCAAACAGGAGCATGGCGTTAGCAGCAAGGTCATGGGTTCGATTCCCAGGGAATGCATGAATTGAAAATGTGTATATCTTGAAATAGCATCAGATAACGGCATCTCCCAAATGCATAAAAGTACACGTAAATATTCGCTCATCAAAGAATATAATCTGAAAGACAATAAACCAATAAAAAATAAGTGCTGGCATATGCATGATCACTTTAGGTCTTCACATTTTTGCCCATTCTGCAAACTACCTCACAGATATTATGTGTACCTGAGCAGAAAGTCGCGGTGCACTCCTCTGCGCGTGGGCCACCGTGTCCCTCACCAGCTCGTGAACTCCCAGAAGCACTTGCTCCAGGTCCTGCGCTCCATGCATGCGGGTGGAGAGCGTCTCTAATGATCGCACAAACTCCCTCCAATGGGTGTCCACTTCGGCCAGGCTGGCGAGACACCCTCGCACCACATTGAGGCAGTAGCCCATGCAGGGCTTGCTGGCGGTCAGACCCTGACAGTGCGGGCAGTAGCTCATCCTCAGCAGCCCACGTCTACACTCGCGGCTGAGCTGAAAGTGGTCGGTCGTATTGATGACCTCGACGCCCAAGTGAAGCGCCTGGAGGAACACCCGGCCAGGTAGTGAGGCGCGGGAGATGTGCGCGGCGAGGCGACTTGGGGCTCTGCCATATGGCGCCAGATCCCGACAGGCCATGCGGACACACTCGGCATACGTTGGAGACAAGCGGGAGAGACCCGGCTCCACCAGCCGCTCGTAAACCAGGGGGAAAAGGGCGTCAAAGAAGCGGTGTGAAGCTTCTTCCAGACTGAGCTCGGAGCCCAAGACAAAGAGACCCACGTCTGTGAAAAACTCCCCGATGGGAGCCGCCGCAGGACTGGCCAGGTCACGGTACGTGTGCAGGAGGACGGCACGAGTGTGGTTCTCTGCCTGACGGACCAGGGAGTCCACGGTTTCTGGAAGAAAGAAAAAAAAGATGCGAAAGACAGTTCAAAGGAAAGTTATTACATTCAAAACATGATCAATCATTCACAATAAGCCCTGGTCCATTTAGAAATTGTCTTGTTCGATTTCACATTGAACTTTTGATTAGAAATGAATAAAGCAGAATTGTTCACATGCTACACAGGTTTGTCCATTCAGTTTGTTCAATATACACTCAAGAGACTTTTAACCTATGGAAGTCCATCAGAAAGGTTATTTAGAAACAGAGTTGACTAGCAATGTCTAGAGATTAATGAAACAGAAACTTTCACATGCTATGCAGGTTTATCTACCACTCAAAAATGTGTGGTCAGTACATTTTTTTTAAATAAATTAATACTTTTATTCAGCAAGGATGCATTAAAGTGACAGTAAAGACATTTATAATGTTACAAAATATTGCTCTTTCAAATAAATAAGCTGTTCTTTAGATTTTTTTTTATTTATCAAAGAATCCTGAAAATAAATGTACTATGATTTCTGCAAATATATGAAGCAGCACAACTCTGTTCAACATTGGTAATAATAAGAAATGTTTCCTGAGCAGCAAATCTGCATATTAGAATGATTTCTGAAGGATCATGTGACACTGAAGACTGGAGTAATGATGCAGAAAATTCAGATTTGCATCACAGGAATAAATTACATTTTAAAATAGAAAACAGTTATTTTAAATTGTAATAATATTTCACAATTTTACTGTTTGTATTTTTGATCAAATAAATTCAGCCTTGGTGAGCAGAAGAGACTTGCGCATTAAAAAACTCTAAACTTTTGAACAGTAGTGTACCTCTGACATTTGCATAAAAATGTCATAAAACTAGTGGCATTCTTGCAATATTGTTTGTGCTTTGAGTGTGTAAAAGCCCACAACAAAGAAATGAGTCCCAGTCCCTTTGAAAGTAGCAGAATAGAGAATGGCTCTTCCTGCAGGCAAACCCAATATGAAATGCTTTTTTATCTGTATGCAACAAGATCTAAAGGGCTTCCTCAGTCCAGAGAGAGAGCGAGAGAGAGAGAGAGATAAAAGTGGATAACAAGACGCAAAGAGCTTGAAGATACAAGGGTGCAATGATGCCTTGAAGCGTTCTCCATATCTCTGCGTTTAAAGAGCGCATTGAAAGATCATCTGTCTTTTTTTATTATTCTCTATTATCTCTGTTAACGATGCCAAAAATCATGTTTGTGCAAATTTTCCAAACACTCAGCGCTAATTCCTATGTGATGTATAACCAACAGTAACTCAGAGAACATTATGTTGGAAATGACTCATAGCTATTGTAGTTTTAATGGGCTTTCTTACTTCGGTTTTAATTCTGTTTGCGGTTTCTTGTTTAAAAAATAAAGAAAGAAATAAAAAATTAGGATATTTTATAATTTTGAAGATTTGAAGAAATAAACACTACTGTTCAAATGCTTAAAGTCAGTATTTTTTTTTATTTTCTTTAACAAATTAATAATTTTATTCAGCATAGATGTATTAAAAATCACAATAGAAAACAATAATTTAATATACAATATTTTAAATTGTAATCATATTTTAAAATATTACTGTTCCCTTTCATTGGAACTTCGAACTGCATCCTCTAGGGGTCGCTATGGGGAACGCCTCGTCGTGACCCGTGTCTGAAGCATACATTGAAAAAACACCAACTCGTTGGCCGGCGACAGCCATGACGTCACTACTGGTGCGACTATAGTATAAATAGGCGCCGGGAGCACACATCATTCTCTTCTTCGTCTTCATTGACTGTTTTGTTTGAAGCGTGCATTTCTGTGGTAAGAGCGATCTCTATTCATCTCATTATGGCGAGCACTAGCAAAGCGTTTAAGCGACCACTAGAGGACGCAGTGTCTCATTCCCTACTCAGGGAACCATGGTTACATAAGTAACCTGAGACGTTTTACTTGTATTTTTGATCAAATAAATGCAGCCTTGGTGAGCTGAAGAGACATCTTTCAAAAACATTAATCTTACAGACCCAAAACTTTTGAAGGGTAGTGTATCTTGGCAAGAGAGATTTCAGACTTGTAAACTTGAGGCCAATAATATTTTTGGATTAAATCCTTCAGCTTTGATGTCAGCCAATAAATTATATTAAACACATCTTTACAATCTGAGGACCACTGGGAGGATATTTCTACATAAAGAGTGCAAACACATGCCTTCACCATGAAGGACGAGGAAGACAGAGAGGAAGACTGGAGAAAGGCCAGATAAGCAGAAATAACCTGATGCAGGTTACAGGATCAGCACGGCAGGACGTCAAATTTCCTGCTGAAATCTTTTTGTCTATGGATGAAGCACGACTTGCAGAGTTAGCAAAATCCTCACTGCACTTTTTATGAGCCCCGAGAACTACCTGAAGGACAACAAAACCTCAGTTGACACAGAACGACCTCCTGTGTCTCCTTGTTAACACCAAAATAATTTATATAAAGTATATAGTACAGAATAATTATATATTTTAAGTGGAAATACTATAATATGTTGTAGATATATATATAAACACATTATTCTATTTCATTCATTTTCTAAATAGTATGTTTTACAACATTATGCTCATGATATAAAACCATATATAGCAATGATATTGTTTAAAGCAATGTTTGATTGATATTTTTCTTTTTTCTTTTTTGTTAAAAAAAAATACAAAATACAATTTTGATAATTTAAGAAAAACAAAAAAAAAACTAGTGTGATGATCAGACCATCATTCTTTCCTTACAACCCATCTAGTAACTCAACGAATCTGACTTTTCTCTTCTCCTTGGCACTTGAGAAGTGCTAATGTTGGACCCTGATTGTAGCTTTGCACATATATTACACTGCTGGCATGTTATCCATGGCATGATTCTTTGTAAATAAATGTCTGACTGCAGCTTTGGATTTGCTATGGAGATCTGTCGGGGTAAGACGGGTCAGGGAGACTGGGGCCGAATCACATAGAAGGTTGAGAGGTTGCCCTAAAACCGCTGTACAAAGAAATATGTCTGTCTGAGAGCCGAGCACATCATGTGCCTATCATGGGTTGTGGTGTAAGTGTGATGAGGACGAGACATGTAAAGAAAGAGTGTGCCGGGGCAGAGAAAGAAATATCTGAGAGAGTAAAAGAAGGTGTTGTTGTTGTTGTTTCTTTAAAGAACTTTACTGTATCATCTCCATCCCTGAGAACATCCAGTACCAACCGAGACCTTAATGTAATTGTACCTTCTCTGACAACAATCCACAAGCACACTTCAGCGCTAGAGAGGCAATCAATCCCCTAGACTGGTGAAAGAATCACTAGCTGCATCATGAGAGCAGGTCAACAGAATCCTCTCTCAAAATAAAGGTTCTGAAAGCGGGATTTCACTGCAGGCCTATCATAGAACCACCATTTTTTGGGTTTGCCACAGAACCTTTAAGTGAACAGTTCTTCAAACAACCATTTATTCAAACTACCATTGTAAAAATCTAAACAACCATTTTCACTCTAAATAATTGTGTGTTGTGGAAAGTTTGCATAGCCTGAAAAATAAAGGTTTGAAAATAGAGTTTTTGCAGCAATGCCACAGAAGATCCATTTTGGATGATCATTTATTAAAATAACCTTTTTTTTTGTAGTGTCAACATTTTAATGATCTAAAAAACTTTTTTTCCACTATACACATTTAAAACTAATGTTCTTTATTGGCACTGCTGGTTCCAATAAGAACCTCTATCATCCATGGAACCTTTCCATTCCACAAAAGGTTCTTATAATGAACAAAATGTTGTTTAGATTACAATAAACTTTTTTTTAAGAACTGTTCACACAATGGTTCTTTGGGGAACAAAAAAACGGTTCTTCTATTAACCTTTTGTGCAATGGAAAGATTCCACACTCTGAAAAATAAAGGTTCTTTAATGGCATCTATTGTTCCATTAAAAACATTAAATACTCTTAATTAAGGGTTTCAAAAAGGGTTTTCTGCATTGATGTCATAGAAAAACCATTTTGGGATCCCAAAGAACCTTTCAGTGATCAGTTCTTAAAATAATCTTTTTTTATTTATTTTTATTTTTTTTAAGCGTGCCAACATTTTCTTTAAAGGGGTCATATGACGTTGCTAAAAAAGAACATTATTTTGTGTGTTTGGTGTAATGAAATGTGTTTATGCGGTTTAAGGTTTATTTTCCACATACTGTACATTATTGTTTCTCCTCTATGCCCCGCCTTTCTGAAACATGTCGAATTTTACAAAGCTCATCGTTCTGAAAAGTGAGGTGTGCTCTGATTGGCCAGCTATCTAGTGCGATGTGATTGGCCGAATACCTCAAGCGTGTGACGGAAATGTTACGCCCCTTATCATACTGTGATGCCGTGTCCCGGCGAGACGAGACAAAACCAATAAAACCCATTATAAACGAGGCATTTGTTGCATCCAGTGGGAACATAATTACTGATTACGCTACTCTACACTGCCCAAAACTCGCGTTTGAATCATCAGTAGCAAATCATTTAAATATCATTTAATCATTTAAATATGAAAACGTACTTACAGGCTGTGAGTCAGCATTATTTGTCAGCATCATAGACTGTATAGAGTCAGCATGCGCGCCGAAAGGAAAACAGGGGAACTGAATTCACCGGAACACCGGCATTGTAGGCTACTCTCCCAGGAAACAGTCCTCGTCCTCCATAAAATGAGCTGCACACATCTGAATATTTGGGTTGTGTTGTACAGTTGAACAGTGTTGTAAATACAACTTAACCACTGATTTCTAGTCGTGTCCTCTTTTGGAAAGCCAAACCA
>NW_015549599.1:145803-152384 GCF_001515605.1 Sinocyclocheilus anshuiensis | reverse complement strand
ATTCACGAACAGCTTGTAACACTCCAAAGAGAAAGGAAAACTTGAAATCGCATCATATGACCCCTTTAAGGTTCTTTAAATTTAAATGTTCCTCACTGATTTTATGATTTTTTAAGAACTGTTCACTGAAAGCTTTGGGGAACAAAAAATGGTTCTTCTATTGCAGTGGTTCTCAATTCCAGTCCTCACGTACCACCGCTCTGCACATTTTGTATGTATCTCTTATCACTTCTGACGTTTGTTCTATTCGACCGTAAGTTCCTTGTGAAGTGGACATCACAGGATATTCCGCCATAATTCCAGTTCGAAGTGAGTGTATATGTTCCATTCAAAGTGTGCGAGACATGAATTTAAATTGTATTTATTTACAGAGCTATATTATGTCACACTTCTGTAGTAAGTTTCGTCTGTGTGTAAAGACGCTGCAGGCCGTGGCGTAGCGCAAATCCATGAATATATGTTCCGAAGTGAAGTAAACCAATGGATTTCCCATGCTCAGGGAGTAGGGAGCAAAGAACACTGTGTAGGGACTATGTCAATTGGAACACAGTTTATGCATGGAGTTCTCTTGTAATGAGCTGGTTATGTGAATCAGGTGTGTTAAATAAGAGAGACATGCAAAATATGCAGAGCGGTGGTATGCGAGGACTGGAATTGAGAACCACTGTACTATGGCATGACACCCCTCTTGGAACATTTTTTTTTTTAATAGTGTGGATGTTAAAGGGGTCCTATTATGCTCTTTTACAAAGTCTTGATTTTGTTTTGGGGGTGTACTAGAACATGCTCTCATGCTTGGTGGTTCGAAAAACGCATTATTTTTCACATAATTTACATTATTAAAATACCTTTCTCCCCATCCTGGCACAAACGGCTCGATTAGTTCCGGCTTTGATGAAGGTCCGCCTTCCGAAAAACAAAATGTGTTGTGATTGGTTAGCTGTCCCAGTGCGTTGTGATTGGCGAACAGCTTAGACGGTGTTTCAGTACTGCCACGCCCCTTGCTCCGTCTTTCAACAAAAGCTTTTTGCCGAATCCGGCAGGCACTGTACTCCCTCATGTTGTGGAAGCTGTCCTCAGTAAAATGCGTAGCACACAATAATAGATCTTTTTTATGCCCAAACATACACACTACACACTGACTAAAATTAAAAAAGTGAAAAAGCATAATAGGACCCCTTTAAAGGTTCTTCAAGGAACCATTGGTGCCAATAAAGAACCTCAATTTTTAAGTGTATACTAGTATCCCTTCAAGTGGTTGTAGTAGCAGGACAAAAAGAGCACAAATCTGCGGGTGTCATGCAGTGATTTGTGAGAGAGGATTAGACGCATTCGATGCATTTGGTCTTGGCCGACTACTGAGGGTTCACAGGGATTAGACACAGCTGATTAAGGGTTGGTTGCTTGAGAGAGGTCACTGAAGATTGTTTACCACCGAGTGTTAATGAATCCTCCTTACTAGACCCCAGAAAGACAGTAAGTCTGAGCATGTGTGTGTGTAAAGACTGAAGTATTCAGGAGCTAAATTAAAAGATTAGTGAGTTAACTGACACGAGGTGACTAGAGTAGAACCCATTATATTCTCCATGGCTATTTTTCTCATTTAGTGGCTCATTACGCGCCGTAGTCAAGGAGAACCAAACTCGCAGGACACGCTGAGTGGCTATTTCCAAGAAATGCATTGCTCTCGTGGTTAATCCAGAGTCAAAACCTTAAGCGACCACCCTTTAAAGGGGCCATGGTTTCCCACACTCTCTGGTCAATGAGTTGTCTGGTTATTTTTGACATTCCCAGTCACATGTAGGCTAGGGATGCAACGATTATAGATTTTGTTGGTACGATTATTGTCTGAGGAATAATCACGGTTTCACGATTATGACGATTATTATGCATTTATTCATTTCACAAAATTATTAATGTATAAAATCACATGGACACTCTTTAGATAATAAAGTGTTATTTATTGCTGCCTTTAGAAAGAGAAATAACACAGTAACCAATAATACAGCACAAAATAATAATAGTAATAAAGACAAACAAAAGTCCATCTCTCCAATTGGAATTAAAAAGGTGACCTCTGCTCTGTAAACATCCATGTCAGTATTTCCATTCTGAAAATAACTAATGAAAATAGATCACACAAGTATTTAATGTTTTCAGTTTGTACATTCTTTACATTTATTTTGGACCTGAGGCAGAAAACTGGAAACATGGTGAAAAAAAAAAATCTTGTTGGTTTTTGACTTATGCATAGAGGACACAAACTTGTTGTGAACCCTGCCCCGTGACTTTTATTAATAAAATAGCTTAGATACTGAATTGCTACATATTCATCAGCAAGGAGAGGGTAAAAGCACTGTTTAAGTAACTAAACTCACATGTTTGTAGAGAGATGCGCTGACGCAGGTTCACACACACACACTTCTCTCTCCCTCTCTCTTGATCGAATAATTAATTAAAGTAGCTAAATGTTATAATTAATTAATTCAAATAAATGTGATCTTACCACACTATTTCATCTGTCTGATCTGAAGTGGGCAGAATATTGAGCTAACGAGCCGTAGCTTCGCGTCAGTCTTGCCTTCACGTCGTGCATTAAAATAGTTTAAAGCCGTGTATTCGCTCTTTAGCAGCAGTTTTTACGGCAATATTTAAATGACATCCTGGTCATTCTTGGTGTACCCAAAATGATCCCACACTATCGACTTCAGGCATTTCTCTGGTGGAAATAAAGGATCGCTGTTTGGTTCCTCTGTCATAGTTAATCTAGTGTGTGTAGTAGCCTCCGTGTCTCTGATAAGCACAGCATTTTAAGCTGGTGCACCGCTAGTGTAACTTTGTTTTTGTTTTGCACACGTTACAGCTGTTCCGTTCTGTGCAACAGAAACACTGCGTAGCGGAGCCTTTACGATTAATTAACCGTGACATTTTAAAGCGCAGTTAATTGTGAAACCGGTTAATCGCTGCATCCCTAATGTAGGCTCCCTTATTGTATATGTATTACTTATGGATTTGTTCATCCATAAGTAAGTAAATAAATAAACAAACAAACAAATAAACATCCCATTACATAAACATTTTTACAATTCCAGTTTATAAGTGTAGGTATCGTTTTATAAAAATTGCACTAACAAAGAGTAATTTTGATACTTATCGTTGACATCTGTAAATAAATAAATAATTCCAGGCCTGAAAACCTTTCTCTTTTTTTTTTTGACGAGTTTTTTGCAATTCTATAGTTATAATTATATAGTTACATGTTTTAAAAGTAATTTTATATAAATGACACCAACAAAGAGACATTTGCATTTCCCTAATTTTAAAACTAACAAACTATCACACATACTATATTATTATTATTATTACAAGTTCAGGCTATTTTTTGTGTTTTTCAATTAAAAAAAAAAAGGCTATAGTTACAGATTTTTTAAAATTAATTTTATACAAATTACACCAACAGAGAGCAACATGGACTTCCCTCATTTTTAAATAATAAATAAATAAACAAACACACAAACAAAAATTTCCCAGCCTGCAATTTATTATTATTATTAGTAGTAGTAGTAGTAGTAGTAGTAGTATTGTTATTAGTATTAGTATTATTATTTCATTTCAGGTTATAATTCCATGTTTTAAAAATAATTTATAAAAATTGTTCTAACTTATTTAATATTTGAAAAGTGAGCATAACTACAAAAAGTTAAAAAACCATAGTACCTTTAGTTTATTATAGGGATGCACCGATACCGATACTGGTATCGGTATCGGGCCCGATACTGGTCTCCTGTACTGTACTCGTTAAAATGCCCCGATACCAAACGCCGATACCACACAGCATGTGATAAGTGCCATATTCAAACAAAGAAACACCGACAACAGACAGCAGAAAGGAGTTAAGGATGTCTACTACGAAGTATATGTACGCAATGAATATAATGTTAAACATTCAGTATTAACGCCTGTATAGCTGATGTGCGCGAGCTGATAAACAAAGCACGCTGAGTGGATTGAGCGCGCGGCGGCGCAGATGCGCGAGCTTGTCGAGTGAATATACCTTTCTCACAGACATCAATGGAAAGTTTGAAGTTCTGTCGGATATGTCAAAAACACGTAAGTAAAACAATGCACAAGTTACTTAACGGTAGGGAGAGAGAGAGAGAGAGAGAGAGAGAGAGAGAGAGAGAGAGAGAGAGAGAGAGAGAGAGAGAGAGAGAGAGAGAGAGAGAGAGAGAGAGAGAGAGAGAGAGAGAGAGAGAGAGAGAGAGAGAGAGAGAGAGAGAGCGCGCACACTTCTGTTGTGTGATCTTTGATGTTCACTCACTTAGCACACATACGCATCATTTGGATTAAAACTAAATCGTAAAAATAAAACCATTCATGGGGCATTCACTATAAACATCATTTATTTTCAACCTTAGACATACACGACTTTCTGGAGGAAGTAAATCTAGCAGCCTGTGTGAAATGGGCTAGGCTGTACTATTCTGCATCAGTACAAATACATGCACGCGTTGCGCGTGTTTTGCTTGCTTGAGTGTTTCTGCATTATATGAGTGGCTTTGGAATATAAATCGCAGCACGTTACAGATGAAAAAAATGCGACATCTATTTCTGAAAATATCACAGTTAGGAGATTTATAACGAGTGGTTCCCTGTATTATTACAGCAAAGCGCGTGATTACAGTACTAAGCCGCTGCAATGGAGCAGCTCTAATGCTATTAAATTAAAGATGATGTACCATAGAGCAAAAAAATGAACAGTGAAAGTAACAAAAACTTGTAAAGTACATTTTAATTAAGTGTGAAAATAACCGAAGGATATATAGTCAAACTAAAAATGATTCAGAGACCAGATATAATTTTTTTTATTTTTTTACTAGTGGGTGCAGGACACTATAGTTCATTTATGTAAGTGAGGATAGCAAAATAAAGTAAACTGTGACCAATCATACCCAAAAATTCTTCATACAGTGGACTACCAGTAAAATTTATACAAATTTGGGACCAAAAACTATTCAGACCGAGTCTGGGAAAAAACGCTGAAGTTGAGGTTTGCATGAAGCTGGTTGACAGCATGCCCAGGAGACTACAGGCTGTCATTAAGGCTAAAGGTTGCCCGACAAAGTATTCATAGTTGTGTAAATACTGTCATACTAACAGCTGTCTGAATTATTTTGGTTGATTGTAATCTATTACATACCTTTCTATCAAAGTTATCTAACATTATCAAGCTGAATTAGTTCTGACTCCGTTTAACTCTGAGTTCTTGTCATATTTTATTACCATTTTCTAAACTATAGCGAATAAACTGTGATAATGTGAGAAATGCTGAAGGTGTCTGAATAAATTTTGGTTTGACTGTATCTATTTGACAATTGAAGTTAACCAACTAACATTATACATACCCTTTTGGTTTCTGTACCCAATATTTAAAAAATGTACAAATGCAATAAAAATATCGGTATCGGTACTCGGTATCGGCAAGTACCAAAAAATAAAAGTATCGGTATCGGGCGAGTACTGGAAAAAGTGGTATCGGTGCATCCCTGGTTTATTATATTTCATGAATGATCAACATAACAACAGGATATATTAATTAACATCTCTGACTCCATCCATTCCCTTGACTTCATCTTACACATTTGCTTTCCCGAGGCACACTATTAGCATGACAGCAGGATAACTGAGGCTAAGAGACCTTGAACATTTGCCCTGAAGCCTGGCCGATGGCTCCAACATTTTCTGCTGATGTCTCCATGAGGGGACGCCTCAGGGAAACCCACAAAGAGTTACGGAATAGATCAAACTAAATCGTGACAAAAGTGCTAACTCATCAGAAATGAGACGAAGAGAGCGTGGCGAGCACACCTGCGATTCATGATGGGTAAAACCATGGCATTTCCTTCATTCAGAGCATGAGGAGGACAGGAAAGGCAGGAGGGAGAGGAGACTCGTGTCACCTCAGATTGGAACCATATGAGTGCTTCATAGCATGACACTAGACAAGAAAAGCCCATGAGAAAGACTCAAGGATGGCTATTCTATGCTGAGTTTCAGCAACTTCAGCAGGAACCATCTCAAGCGTGAATATCATAGGGCTATTTTTCATTACCAATCAACTGGGAGCTACAGAAAATGCCACAACTATTTACTAAACAGCATTCTAATTCTTTCTGCGTGGTTCGATATAACTCCAGGGCCAAATTAAGAGCTGGCATCTGATGATCCCAACTGTGAAATTAAAGTTTGCCAACTTTTAAATGTTAAATAAGAATCTGGAGATTTATTTAAAGACCCAGTTAAATAAAAAAATAAAGTTTTATAACACTTATTCCATTTTTTGATTTATTTGTGGTGGCCCGCCACAATATCAAAACTGACCACCACAAATAGATTTTCCAAAAGGCTTTGACTTCATTTAACAAACATGAGCACTGCACGTGTCAAAGTCGAAACCCGGTGCGGGTGTTTTTATATCACTGTATTTCTGAAGGAAACCGACTGACTTCAGAAAATTATGGATGTAATTTTCATTTCATGTTGCCTGTAATGCCTGAGCAGCGTTTGTGAGAGGAGCGCTT
>NW_015549599.1:134569-143747 GCF_001515605.1 Sinocyclocheilus anshuiensis | reverse complement strand
GCCACAATATCAAAACTGACCGCCACAAATAGATTTTCCAAAAGGCTTTGACTTAATAAACATGAGCACTGCACGTGTCAAAGTCGAAACCCTGTGCGGGTGTTTTTATATCACTGTATTTCTGAAGGAAACCGACTGACTTCAGAAAATTATGGATGTAATTTTCATTTCATGTAATGCCTAATGCCTGAGCAGCGTTTGTGAGAGGAGCGCTTATTTGATTACAGCCGTTACCGGGGAATCTCTCCCGCCTCCCGCTCTACAAGCGCCTCCTGCTGGCAGAGAATGAATTTGCATAGATATGCCGCCACAAATAGAGTGCAAGTCTGTGGGAAACACCGCTTCTGTATGAATATTATTCAATATTTTAATTTGAATGTCGGATTGAAATGAACGCTGTTATTAGAGCAGTTAATCGTTAGCATAAGCATGGCTAACGCTAATATAATGAGCATTAGAATTAAGTTTCTTTATTAACTATTTAATGCTCCTATAACTTTTATTAGGGTAAAAAAAAAAAAAAAACAGGAGGACATGATGATATTTACTATTTTTACACACCAGAGGCTTTTAAATTAATTGTGAATCTAAAATGTGTGTGTTAGAGAATGTACTCACTCAGGGCGGGTTTAAGGTAAGATGCCAGTCCAGTCTGTGCTGAAACACTACTGTCAATCAAACTATCGTGGGAGGGGCCTGTCTGTGTGATGTCACACAGCCAGGCATCTGAGATCGGCTCGATTTGAGAAAGGGGAAAACATTTAACCAGATTTTTAAAAAAAAACACTGGGTGGATTTTTATCATTATAGGGTGGTTGTGTACACACACTGCCAAAACACATTTCAGTTCAAACAACTTGTAAAAGTGCATGTAGCATCATATGACCCCTTTAATGTGAGACTTTTTAACCGAGGGAAGCATTATTACAGATTACGGACTCGTATTTTGGCTAGAAGTGACATTTTAGATGTGTTTCTTACAAACATGCAGCTTTTCACTTCCCAAGATGTCAATTGATGGACTGGAGTCGTGTGGATTATTTGTTGATTATTATTGTAATATTTGTATCAGCTGTTTAGACTCATTCTGATGGCACCTATTCACTACAGAGGATCCATTGGTGAGCAAGTGATGTAATGCTAAATTTAGAATTAAAATAAACAAATTCATCTACATCTTGGATGGCCCGAGGGTGAGTAAATTTTCTGGAAATTTAAATTTTTGGATAAACTATTCCTTTAAAACAATGATGCATGAAATGGAGTTTGCATAGTTGCATTGCTTGTTCTATTGTTGCAAATTATCATAAAACAGCCTGGGTTCTTGTATTTCTGCCTCTTAATGCTAGAGATGCGTTTTGTCGAGTGCGTTTTTGATCTTCCAATACAGAGTGCATGTCACAAACGGGACTGATCTTTACATGTGGCCTTTAGTAGAAGAACAATGCATCAATGCTCAAACGGGCACATGAATACTGCATTAGCTGCCCTAATGCATTGTTCATCAGATAAAGGGCACAACCACAGCAAAGACACCAAATATCTTTACTCCGAGCTTTCATACAGACAGCTGACGTGATGTTTGTAAGGCCTCGCAAAAATGGGTAGGTTAATGCTACTATGACAAGGACACTCAAACGACATAAAGACATTTCGTAAATACCACAAAACCAGGTGGAAACTTGATTGTTATTTACAAACAGCATGTGAGCTCTTAAAAGAACAGTCAAATAGGCTACTGAAGATCAGGCCTGTGGTTTAATGTCAAAGGAAATAAGTGCTACAAAAGAGATGAGCACAGTTATTGCTTTGTCTTTGTTCAGCAACCTGTTTTATAACATTTAAAGTCAACAAAGCAAAATTGATAACTTATTTTACCTCAGTAATCTGATGCATTTACATGTGAAAAATATAGGAGGAGACTTGATTTGTATGCTTGATTTATGAAAAATGGGCATTAAATATCCAAATACAGCTAAATAAGAGGAATTTGTAAAATCAGACAGTCAACACAGATAAGGACGCCAGCAAGCTAAATGTTTTAAAAAGAAATCTAAAAACATCTTTTTTTTTTATTTCAGCTTTTAACCAAAAATAAATAAATACACTTCTATGCATTAGCAGATAAACATCAAATTTTCATTTTTGGGTGAACTATCCCTTTAAGTTGTCTTTGGTTTTAATTTACATTTTTGTTATGCATTTTGTAATCTTATTTTAACATTAAACTGGGTTCACTGCAAAAAATGACTTATCTTACTAAGTATTTTTGTCTTGTTTCTAGTCAAAATATCTAAAAATTCTTAAATCAAGGTACGTTTACTAGATAAGCCAAACGACTTAAGATATTTAGTCTTGTTTCCAGGGGGAAAAAACTAAATTAAGTGCATTTCGCTTAAAACAAGTAAAATTATCTGCCAGTGGTGTAAGTAAAATATTCTTAAAACAAGATGAAACTGGCAGATAATTTTACTTGTTTTTTTTTTAAGAATTTTTAGATATTTTGACTAGAAATAAGACAAAAGTACTAAGTAAGATAAGCCATTTTTTGCAGTGTTTAATATTTAATCGTGTATTTATATGGTATTTTTACTTGTTTTCAGTTGAAGTACATGAAAACTTTGAGCTAAATTTGAGCTAGATTTATTATTATTATTATTATGAAGGTTGTTAAGTTAAAAAGTAAAGTATAAAAAAATAATAAAAAATTATTATTGTTATTATTATTAAAAAAAAATTAAAATTACAAAATTCAATTATATAAGTAATTACAAAGACAAAGTTTTTTTTTTCTATAGTATAATGTGCAAAATAAATTGTTCACAATAAGACAAGGAATGTGCATTAAGACAGTAAACAGGGTTAATTTTGATTTGTTGACTTTTATGTTGAAATAAGCCTTGTTGTGTTTTTTTTTTTACTTGTTTTACAACTCTACTTAATTTAAATAATTCCAGTCAACCACTTTCAGATACGCATACACGTTCTACAACATTCAATTAGCCGTAGTGACGTACTACCCCATTCGAGATGCATTGTTCTTGCAGCTGTTTCGCCTGACATCTTTGTCCATCGTAGCACAATAAGGAATACATTTCATCCTATTTGGTGCAGCTCCTCCCTCTCACATGAATCTGGCTGGCTGCTAAAAGACTTTCCCAGACCCCATTCTCATCCCTCGACCCATAATTGCAGCATTACTCATTTTCAATAATGCTAAGTAATCCACTTAGCCATGACAGCATATTATTTAATTCAGCTATGAGGCATGGCACGGCACGGCTCGCAGGACTAGTAGGTTTCTGCGGTGGTCTCGAGTTGTGCTGGTGGGGGGCGCCGCTGTAATATCAAATAGCTATGCAATTGTTGAGAATCGCTAATGATAACAATGTGTGAAATAATAACTATTTTTATTATAAATGTTAAAATAAAATAAAAAAACTAATATTGTTTTTACAATAATCATTATAAATTTTAAAATACAAAAATAACATTGTGCTAACGCTACAAGTTAACAAAAAAAAAATCGATGAACTTCAAATGTATAAAATTAAAATTTAAAGTGCCCCTATTATGCCTTTTCGAATATTACCTTTCATGGCAGTGTGTCATGTAGCTGTATGTGAACATAAACTATCTGCAAAGTTGTGAAGCCGACAGTGCATGATAAATAAAGTTATTGTCTATCAAAAAAAAGAGTTGGCTCGCAATCGCCTAAACGAGTCGTCAGTAATTCGAATCTTATTCTGTTACGGCTCTACGTCACGAAGTAACACATTTGCATAATGTCTGCCCACGTTCTATGTCGCCAACTTGCCCGCCCACAAACAGTACAATTTCTGTGTAGTTAACATCATGTCGAGAAGACGCTGTATCCTACACTGTGAAAGTAAATTTGTTTTATCACACCTTATAATTACCACAAACTTGTTAACACTTGACACTTACCACTGAGAAATGTCCTGCTCCAGTCGTGCTTGCGAATCAGTCTCTTGTTGATCAGCCATTTCAACCGTTTCATCATCAGACTCCGGCTCGAATTGGTAAGGTACAATTGATACCATATTTTCTATGTATTGACAAGTCTGCAGGGCTGTCATTCAGTCATGGCAATGGGCGTTTCGTTTCCGACACGCGCTGTACGCGGTAGACCAATCCAGAGCCAATCTCTCTACGGCTCTGGACCAATCACAAAGGACTGCACCATCGGACCAATCACAGCAGTGAGGGCTCACGGAAAGGAGGGGTTTAGAGAGACCGATTCTTTAAACTGCTCCTAATCAGTCTCTTGTCGATCAGCCAGTTCAACCGTTTCATCATCAGACTCCGGCTCGAATTGGTAAGGTACAATTGATACCATATTTTCTATGTATTGACAAGTCTGCAGGGCTGTCATTCAGTCATGGCAATGGGCGTTTCGTTTCCGACACGCGCTGTATGCGGTAGACCAATCCAGAGCCAATCTCTCTACGGCTCTGGACCAATCACAAAGGCCTGCACCATCGGACCAATCACAGCAGTGAGGGCTCACGGAAAGGAGGGGTTTAGAGAGACCGATTCTTTAAACTGCTCCGCACGAGTCATTTACGAATCATTTAGAAATTAGGTAAAATTAAATCTATTTTTTGAGAAAACTAACGTGTTTTTTGACCTTGCATGCATATAACCTGTTTTAGCAGACTCATAAAACAATATTAGCAACCTTAAAAATGGCATAATAGGGGCACTTTAAGCAAAGCATAAATGGAATGAAAATGTTTATGCATTAAATTAAAATTCACCAATACAAACCTGTTTGGTAATGACACCTGAAAAACTAAAATAAATAAATAAACACACACACACACACACACACATTTTAAAATTAATTATCATTCTGATGTAAATACTTTCACTTTTTGATTTAATAAACCTTTCTTATTATAGATTCATTATAGAGGGGGAAGAAAAAATTTTATCGGCCCAAATTAGACAGGCCAAAACTCACAATTCATCCTGAAAAAATTACATTAAAAATAATATATATACCGTACCGTTCGTCACCCTCGGTTCGATATGCATTTGTACCGCGATCAGTGGCGGCTGGTCAATAGGGGGCGCTGGGGCGCAGCCCCCCTCAAGTTAGCTAGGGAAGAAGCCTACTTCAACATATTAAAAATAAGTTACATTTATATTGCAAAATAATCACGAAATTGCATTATTTAGTCATACTATTTGACTGGTAGTCATGTTAGCACCTATTAAAAAACAAAAAAATCTAAACTCTTTTTCGTTTGTTGTGTGTGTGCGGGGCACCGGACAAATGGGTGTCTATTAGGTCTGTAAACTTTTGAAACGCATGTGACTTGAGGCTGAGCTCTAATTGGCTTGTTTCAGATTGTCCTCGGGGCGCAGATTGTCCTCGGGGCGCAGAGCACTGCGCCCCAGACCCTCCCACTTTTGATTTTAGGAAATCAGTATTGTTTTTATATAGTTTAGCCTCATGTGATTGGATATCTCTTCTGAGATGAAAGTAAATTTGATTTTATCTTTACAAAAAATCCTTTCACAAGGCATTCAAATGAAGAAAAAAGAAAAAGAAAAAAAAAAAAAATATATATATATATACTGTATATGGATCATGGAACTTAGACGGAGTTGGCTAGCTAGATGCGATTTAAGTCATGCCTTTTATTGTTTTCCCTGTTCGTTATTTCATAGTTTCACACAGAAGGTAACTGAAACAATGCAGTTTAACTTGAGGCAATGATCGTGATCACAAGTACAATGGCTTGTGTAGATGATATAGTTATTCAATGGACATGTCTCTTTTCAAGTAAAATATGAGTCTTTATGGACGTTTTATTATATGCGCAATATTAAAATAGATGGATATATGAAGATTAATTAATCCATTTTGATTAATTTGAGTAAAAATGTGTTTTCTTTACCAAGAAAGTGGCAAGATGAAAACCACTATTTTCTGTTTCAAACGTTCACCTAGCATCTTTAGGTTATAATAACATTAAAAATGAAAGTCCAGATTTTGATTTTCAAAGATTTATTATAAAAACTAGGGGTGTAATGGTACACAAGCATGACGGTTCAGTACGGACCTCGGTTTTGATGCCACGGTTCGGTACAGTTTCAGTACAGCAGGGGGAAAAACTTGCTCTTTTGAAAGGGCAAGTTTTCTTTTAAAAGAGAATTGCTCTTTCTTTAAATAAATTCAGTTATATAAATAAAGGGTCTCGAATTGCTTTTTTTCTCTCTAAAATTTAACAATGATTTACTGAACAAATTGCTCTTTCTTTAAATAAATTCAGTTATAATTCAAATTTTCTTAGGGATAAAAATCTACCTCGGCTTATGCTCTAAACTACAGTGAGCCCTTTAAAATTAGGCCTACTATACCTTTACAGTTAACAACAGACCCCTAACTTAAATTTAATTACTATTTATTTTTAAATATAACAAGCAACACTCAACTTAAAAAAAAAAATGTATGCAAACATGTAAATTGCACATAATGCAGTTTTTTAAATTAACGTCTAAATTATAAAAATTATATTTGTTGTTGAAATACATTAATTTACACAGTGCCTCTCATAACTCGTTTCATAACAGATGTATTTAAACATTAAATAATTAAGACATCACTTACAGGTAAAGTAAAATATAATGAGTATATAGTCTAATATTGTGTGAAATGCTCTTCTCTGCACTTTATTTATAGCGAACTAACGAGCTGTGGACACTGATGACTTCCTGAGGTAAATGAAATGCTACACTCTAAAAAATGCTGGGTTGTTTCAACCCAACTTTGGGTCAAATATGGACTAACCCAGCTGTTGGGTTAAATTTTTAACCCAAAATTTCTAACCCAAAATTTGGGTTGAAACAATCCAGCATTTTTTAGAGTGTACATTACATTTTGTTTATAAGCTGTTTTATTGCCTTCTTTCCGCGGTTGAAACGCTGATTGAGCAATTACATGAGGCGTGAGAGACTTTTCGCGTTAAAACTAGTAGTAAAGAGGAAGAGATGATCATGCTGCCGTTTGAACTGAGAGGCGTTTATACAGCGATCTATCGCTGAACTTTTTTGACTGCGATCAGCTGTAAAATGGCTTGGTCCTGCTTAGTTTTCGTTACCTTCGAGTAAAACAATTGAAGGTTTTTCAAAAGATCGTTTTACACAGATTAAAGTGCAAAAGAACTATAAAGACCAATAGGTATCACTTTACAATAAGACCTCATTAGTTAACCTTAGTTAATGCATTAACATTCACAATGTTACGCAATAGCTACATTTGCTACAGAAGTTATTAATCTTTGTTAAAAAAAATACAAGTCTTAGTTCATGTTAGCTCATTAATAAAACAGTTGCAATTTTCGATTTTAACGTGTTATTAAATATTGTAATTACCTAAGATTAATGAATGTTCAGAAGAATTTTTCATTGGCAGTTTATGTTAACCCTCTATGGTACGGAGTTGCCGTATGGCAACAATTAATTTCTACTCATTTCCTTGTTATTCTGAAAAAACTACAATATATTGCATTATGGGAATTAAAATGGTAGGCCTTAAGGTAGCCAATGAAGTGCTGTTTTTAAGTCACATGACAACTGAATGTCCCTCCAAAACTCCTTTTCCCACTGTCACCCTCACACAGAAGACACCTGTTGAAGTGCTCCAGAAATTGCTCTATTAACTTAATTTCTAAACATCTTTTCTCAAGGGGGATTTTTTTGCAACATCTTTGGTAAGTAAATTAGATATTTTCATTCACAAATCAATTTTGTCTAACATAGTTTTACTGTAAATTAAGAAAATATCAAAGTTGCCATATGGCAACTCTGTACCACTATGGAAAAATAGGTGCGTTGCCATATGGCAACACTGTACCACAGTGGAATTGCAGTAATGTATTTCCCCATTGGGATTTATTATAGATAGTAGCATAAATAAAATGATCACAGTTATTTATTGATTTGAAGTGTTTATTGTAGTATAGTTGTATTTATGTATAAATAACAAAATTACGTATTCTTTTAAGAAAATGAATACAGCAATATTTTATGGAAAGGGCAATAGGAAGAGTGCAGAGTTAGCTCTTCCATGTGATGAGAGTGAGGATGAGTTAGCCTTCAGTGACTGTGTAGGAAAGGAAGACCTCTAATACACAACATGACAGGAACCCTGCAAGGGAAACAAAGAAGAGGCCCAGTGGCCCCCAGTGTGCCTGATCAAGTCAGTTTGGACCAAACAAGCCACTGGCCTGTCATGGAGAAGAAAGGGAAGTGCAAATACCCTGGCTGCAAGGGGATCGTCCGCATGAAGTGCAGCAAATGTGACTTGCACCTTTGCATCACAGCTGAAAGGAACTGCTTTTTGCAGTTTCACGGGATGCCATGAAATGTGACATGAGTTGGACTGAGACAGGTGCACATGGATGGACTGGGAAAACACACACTTTACTTCAGGGAGCCACCTATCGTTATACCTGTATTTTTGAAGTTCTTATGTTTTCATGTACTACATGGTATTAGTGCATGTTCCAAGCTACCATATATTTACTTAACTTGTATAAAATACTTTCAAAAAGACTTGTTTTTGTTGTTGGAAAGTTTCTGGATGTAAAACAATAAAAAGCTGATGAATTTGATATGCATATATGGTACAAAAGCGCATTTTTTTGTCCGTTTGCAAGCATTATTATAATACTTTTAAGTACCATTTTGAAGGTTAAATGATAGGAACCTACTTACTTTTGGTTTGCATGAGTTCCAAGTATAAAAATCTATCAATATCTAAAAGAAATGACCATTTAAATAGAAAAGAAAATCATAATTTAATAGAAAAACTACTTTTTTGGCCATTTTCCATTGTGGTACACTGTTGCCATATGGCAACGTTTTCCTAAATACCCCCCCAAAATTATTTCTCAAAAATATTTGTTTGATTTGTATAATTAAAGCTATTTCATGTAATAAAAACTTATTAAAAAAAATATTTCATGGTTAGAACATAATGCGTACCATAGAGGGCTAATGAAGCCCTAATGTATAGTATGACCGAACAATAACTAATGTTAACTAATGAAGCCCTAATGTATAGTATGACCGAACAATAAAGAATCAAAACACTTTCAAACAATATCTAGGGCATGTTGTAGTCCAGATTAAAATGTAAAAA
>NW_015549599.1:131617-133403 GCF_001515605.1 Sinocyclocheilus anshuiensis | reverse complement strand
ACACAGCATACAGCGGTGTTGTGCATTTTGACCAGTTGATGAGAAAAGTATTTTTAAAATGCATTCAAAATTCTGACCAGTTGATGAGAAAAGTATTCTTAAAATGCATTCAAAATTCTGAATAATTTGTAATATATAATTATTCACGGTATTTAGAAGTGCCCACGATAACAATATCGTGCATATTCATCACCGTGATATATCGCATTACCGAATACCGGCACAAGTCTACTGTCGTGTGAGAACAAGCAACACCCGGCATTTGTCCTCCTCCCGAGTGCCTCATCTTCTTAATCTCCTCACGTAAATGATTAGATTTCGATGGCTTATGTTTCTTCCCCACCGCAGAAACCACCAGAGGTTCATCAATGCCGTCAAATTTTTTTTTTTTTGTTTGTTTGTTTGTTGATCACAAAGTACAAAGTAGATGAGGAAAACTAGGATGCCGGGTGTATTCAAAGCATCACCACTACGGTTTATGGAATGGTGGCCGGGTGTATTCAAAGCATCACCACTACGGTTTACAATGTGTGGAATGGTGCGCTGTGATTGGTTGAGCGGATGTATCGCATTCTGCAGAGAAGGGAGACTGGTGTTTGTTGCGGTTTGGAAAGAAAGGGAGAAAACATGACAGAATAACTCGGCGGATATCGCATTTTGCATAAAATTAAAAAAATGACTTTTCAATACCGACCAGATACAATACTGATTTTGGCAGGAACTCCAAAAAAACAATTTTAAATGACGGCCATCGTCGTTTTGGAACCAAACTCTATTTTAAGAGGTCAGATTTAACATTGTAAAATTATCCTTTACAACTACAAAAGTTCTAATTGTGCTTAGAATTAATTCACTAAATATGTCTCATCAACCCCTTCTAGCACAGCCAAGCTTATGGCATACACCAGTCGGCTTCATGATGATCTGATTAACGAGGCGTCACTAAAGATGCTTCTGTAATTGCCTGACCTGAAACCAGAGCTCTAGTGTGAAGAAAGAAGCAGCTTTGTATGGCTTTACTGCTACGTTTGTTTGAGTTGGACCAACACTTGTTCACTGGCAGCATTTCTGTTTGCTTCTCTCACAAGGGTTCGACTGCAGAGGAGAAGCTCTTGGAACAGAGTTTCCTTCTTGACCTCTGCAAACATCAACACTGCTGGCTGGGATTACGCCATCCTAACTGAAGTGCAAAAAGAACGGGATAACAGAAAGGTGGCATGGGTTTTATTTGGACTGTAGTGAAAAACTCACATGTGTCTGATGATGAAATGCTGGTACCTTTCACCCCTATTAAGCGCAGCGGATGGCGTGCATGTTGGTGCTTTTATAGGGGCTGGGGTTACGTCTGGGACAGGTGCTTTCATAAGCTGTGTTACATCAGTGTCTGATTTATATGAGGCATGATTTGCAATAAGTGAAGCTGTGGGCAAAGCAAATGATTCAACCCCTGGTAGGATCACATGTCCGTGTTACAGAGTTCAGTTCACCAAAACGGATCATTATGAAGAAGCTGAAGGATTAAAAAAACAAAAAAAAAACAGAAAGAAGTATAAATGTTCTAAGATTTTTTTTTAACCAAATAATAATTAAAAATGATTTACAAATAATATTTTTTAAATATATAATGTATGTATTTAAACTTGGATAGTCTTGGACTAAGTAGCAAAACAAGTTAGCCAGAAATGTATTAACCTTGAATTAAATAAAATATAATAATAATAATAATAATAATAAACTAATTAAACAAAAATTCACAAATACTAACCTATTTGATAATGACACCTAA
>NW_015549599.1:130934-131259 GCF_001515605.1 Sinocyclocheilus anshuiensis | reverse complement strand
CTTAAATTAATTAATTAATTAATTAATTAATTAATTAATTTCACTTCACATATCTTAAGAAAAGGTCAATTATTATTTTTGATTTAATAAAGATGTCCTAATATAAATTTATTACAGAGGAAGTTCAAATAAAATGGCAAAGCAAATGATTCAATCACTAATAGTATCACAAGTCAGTGTCCCAGAGTTCAGTTCACCGAAATGTTTCAGTACAAAAATACTGAAACGCTTAATAGAAAAACAAGCATACATGTTTTTTTTTTTAGAATAAATAATTTAGAACTTAAAACATATTAATATAAAACTGCACATTTTAAATATATTT
>NW_015549599.1:126393-130590 GCF_001515605.1 Sinocyclocheilus anshuiensis | reverse complement strand
TTTTTATTTTTTTCTTGTTAAAATATTAGAAATATTAAAATATTAGAAGTAAACATCTGTCCACCAGGGGGAGTTACATGTGCTTGCACATGAACAAGGATATTGTGTTCTCAAATCTCTAACCCTAAGTATTAAACTGGTGCAAAACTCACAATTTTATGCTCCAGACATGAATGATTCCTCAAATAGTAGCTTTACCGATCAGACACACCATAAAACAAGTAAAAAAAAAATCCCACAGATGGTTTTAGTTATCCTGCACATTAAGACTTGAACTTAAAACATCCCCTGTGAGTTACATTTCATAAATATTTGCCTAATGTGGTTATTAATATGAGGAGTAATGTCATATACAATATTTACAAATAAAAATTTAGAAGTGGGTTTTTTTATTTAAACCATGTTTACAATAATTATTAAATATTTTGTCTACATGACTCTACTGACCCTTTGTAGTTAAAAAGTCCATTATTTCAAGACAGACATTAAAGGAATAATTGCACCAAAAAAAAAGAAAACACTTTCCTCACACAAATCTACTGTATGGCTTTGGAAGACTTGGAATTAAGCGCATAAGATGTTTCATATTGATTTTGACTGACATGAGATTAAGCAAATGATGACAGTTTTCAGTTTTGGGTGAAATGTTCCTTTCCATCAAAGGCAAAATCCAAACATGATCTCCAACATTCATCACAGACACCAACAAGCCATTCTGGGTGAGAAAGAAGCTCCTCTAATTCACATCTGCCCACACAAGCGCATCAAATCATTGTCAGTATTGATTTTCTCCCATCATAACAGATCAGCGGTGTGGCACCAATTAGTGGCCAGTGAGTACAGTGTTATGAGGTCACAACTCACTGCTGCTCTCGCCCACCAGCAAAACCGGGCACCAAGCCATCAAGGGACACACACACAAACACACACACACCTAACCAACATTTCATCGGTCTGATGATGCTCTTTCTTTGCTCAGGTGTTCCCATTTTAAGTTAATTTCATTAAAAGAATAGTTCACCCTAAAATGAAAATGTGTTGTTAATTGCCATCCAAGATGTAGATGCCTTTTTTTCTTCAGTAGAACATAATTTTATTAACTCATTCATTTATTTATTTTGCTGAAACCGTGGTCCTTGGTGATTCATAAAAAGTCACTGGCTACCGTCACTTCAGAGTCAAAAAAGCTTACAGGCAAGACAAAATTAATAACTGTGGCTCCTGATGATATATTGAGGTCTTATGAAGTGAAATGATCGGCCTGTGCAAGAAACTCAACATTATTTACAACATTATTACCTGTAGTCCATTGCCAGCTCAGGCAAATGGTGCAGAGTGATGTCCGGTTCATGAACGAATCATTCTTCTGAACCAGTTCACCAAATCAGACTGAACTGTCTGAAACGGTTTATGGCTCAAGCTGGCACAGGTTAGTTAGCATCATTACTCCAGTCTTCAGTGTCACATGATTCTTCAGAAATCATTCTAATATGCTGATTTTCTGGTCAGTAACCATTTTTGATTATTTTAATGCTATAAACAGTTGTGCTGCTTAAAATTTTTGAGGAAACTCTTTTTTCACGATTCTCTTATGAATATTTGAAATTGTCCTTTGTGTCAGAGCGCTAGAGTTAATCAGAAATAGAACGGGGCATCAGTTTACTGTCATGGATTTGTCGTGTCGCGTCGTGCCGCATGCACAGCAGAGAACATCACTGAGTTCTATTTGCTTTTGTCACGTCGCGCCGCTCGCGTCTGGTGTAGACACTTTGTTCTGGTATTTGTGAATCTTAAGTATATCATAATCTGCTTTACGTTTACCTGGCACTGGAAGTCCTTTCACAAACTTGTAACTTACATGCTTAGAGCAGAAACAGAGATTGTCTTACTATAGGGAGATGAGAAGGTCTGTATTACTTAAAATACTAATGGAGCGCTCAAGCAGGTACAGCAAGTAATATTGAGGTAATTAAAATATGTCAAATTAATATTTTGCGTTCAATTATTTACTTATCAGGCAAGTGCCCGCAAATTACGCAGTGTAGTCTTTATCACCCTGCAGAGGTTTCTTTTGCAAAATAATCTGCTGACTGGACACTATCCCTCAGCCTTTTGTCGCACCCCCCAGTTTGGGAACCACTGCTCTAACTGAAGACTGATGAGCTGGTGATAAGTGCATGCATGAAACAAGCACTTGAATGAAGGGGTGAAATTCACATTTTATGGTTTCTCGTGGGTTATGTAAAAAGTTGGGTTGGTTAAGAGTTCATTCACTTTATATGCTTTAAACATGTAAAACATCAGCGTCTTTTCACATTATTATTGTGTGCTATAAAGGAGACATATTATTCCCCTTTTTACAATATGTAATATAAGTCTCATATATCCCCAGAATGTGTCTGTGAAGTTTCAGCTCAAAATACCCCACAGATCATTTATTATATCATTTTGAAAATGCCTATTTTGAGTGGAAGCAGAAACACGCTGTTTTTTGTGCCTGTCTCTTTAAATGCAAATGAGCTGCTGATCCCCGCCCCTTTTTCCAGAATAGAGCTGCGCCATTACAGCTCGTACCTGATAAAAAACATCTGTTTTGGTTCTGATTATCATGTTTATCATGCTAAAATCATGCGTTTTAAACCATATTAGTTTAAACTTCTGATATAGGGTTTTCTGAGTGCACACATCCGAAGCACACGGACAGAAAGCGGCTGTCACAGCATGTGAGTACTAAACTAAGTTCTCATTCACACACAAGTTTACGTTAAAAACACACGAGTTATAAAAACAGTTGGTTATGTCTGTGAAGGTTTTAGATCTGTGTGGCAGCAGCAATATACAATAAATAAATCAATAAATCCACTGTTTTTTTTTGTCTCCTCTGAGACTGGGACTCTAAATAGTGCTCTGTGCTCGTCTGTGCAGCCAAAAGCAGAACAGTTAGCATGTTTTGCTCAAACTTTCAACATGGCATTAGAGCTGGTACATCGTTGTCGCTTGCAAAATCAAAATGACGGCTCCGTGGGTGGAAACTTACAGATTAAGGGGCGTTAATATTATAATGAGATCCCTTTGCAATATCACTAGGGGAGCGAAATCAGCCGCACTCGTTTTTTCAGATGCTTACAGAAAAAGGCTTACCAAAACAAAGTTACTGGGTTAACCTTTTTCACGTTTCTTTGGTTGGTAAATGCACCGGGGACCTGATTATAGCACTTAAAACCTGGAAAAGTCCGATTTTCATGATATGTCACCTTTAATAATATTATTGCATATACGTTACGTCATTGTGTTATTAAATGAACTGGTGAATCGGTTATTTGAACCAGTTCATTAAAACTGTCCAAAAGAACCAGTTCACGGAAAATAATCTTGCATAGACCGATCGATTCACTTCATAGCCTCAGGCCATCCAAATTATTACCTGTGGCTCTGAGTAAATTAACAACAAATTTTCATTTTTGGGTGAACTATTACTTCAAGCATCAATTTCCTTAGGAGTCTCCTAAAACTGTGGTGCTTCTTTCCTACAGATCTCACACCTCATGCACTGTTTAGAAACAAAACAGAACATGTTCTAATGAATAAAGGGAGTAAAAGAGTTAAACAAGTGAATTAGTCTCATACTTATTTGGTTTGACATCTGATGGGAGGGGAATTCACAGCTATCAATGGCATAATTGTGCAGCGATTGAAATTCGATAAGCGAGAAAGGCCTCGTGCGACATCTTAATTTCTGATAACTTCTGCTTACAATGGGATTGCTGGAAAAAATAATATAAAAATAATCGTATTGTGGAAGTATTGTCAAAACATGTTTGAAAAATGAAGCAGAAAATCCCCCCCCATATGAAGCACATTGCTCATACTAATCAAAGCACAGTCAGATCCATAAATCTCCTCATGTGGATGTGTGTGATCTGCTGTAGGAGTTTGTGTGTTTATGAAACCACTACGGTGCCATGGGAATACCATGATTTTTGGACATTACATGGCATGGTCTCAACAGTACGACTGTATGTACTGCTTGATGGTTAAATTGTATCATTTGGTTTACATCCATCAATTTCAGATAAGATGTAGCGCCTTTGATTTTAAGTATTTAATTCCAGATTGTTCCAAAAAAAAAAAAGGCATAAATATATTTTTTATATAATATAATATTTCACCCACCATTACTTACTATATATATATATA
>NW_015549599.1:121489-126291 GCF_001515605.1 Sinocyclocheilus anshuiensis | reverse complement strand
TAATATAATATAATATAATATAATATAATATAATATAATATGCTTTGTTCAATCACCTAAAATGATAGTATAATCATACAGTATTAAACACAATAAAATGTATCATGTATGGTATACAAATAGCACACAATTACCATGTCATCATTATTCCATGTTAGATTGCCAATGCATAGAAAATACTAGTCAACAACAAATAACAGACTTAGTATACCGTATACCGACATGACTTAAAAGTGTACCAGTGTATCAAAACTTAAAGGGGTCCTATTATGCTCTTTTACAAAGTCTTGATTTTGTTTTGGGGGTGTTACTAGAACAGGCTCTCATACTAGGTTGTTCAAAAAACGTATTATTGTTCACATATTTTACATTATTACAACACCTCTCTCCCCAGTCTGGCATGAAGATCTTTTTTATGCTCAAACAGCAACATTACAGACTAACTAAAATTGAAAAAGTGAAAAAGCATAATAGGACCCCTTTAAGCATATAACATGCTTGAGATGATTTCTTTGAGTTAATGTCGCATTTGACACCGAAACTGTCTGAATATTAAAAAGTACCAAAGACGTGACTCACTTTGTGACTCATACAAACCACACACTCAAATATACGATGTTGTGGTACACAAGTATATGATACAAACAGAAAATATGGTGCAATTCTGACTCACACAGACGGGCAAACAAAGAGTGCTGTGCCCAGACATGCTGCAGCTTTAGTGTCACCTTCCCAAAGCCTCCAGCTCCTTTCCATTTCTTTCCCCTAAAACAGCGTCCCACAAAGGCAACAGAACAGCGAGGAGACAATAGTGTCTACTCTCTTTCTTTTTCTTCAGCTCACTGTGAGAGTAGACATGCTGCCTGTCACAATACCACTTAGGTCGTGCCAATCTCCACATCCATTTATAACATCGTTCTGTGATCCGCCGTTTGTCCCGGGACGGCCTAATCTACGCTGAAAGGCTCCAGAGCTCCAAGGGAGGCCCCTCATTGTTACTGCGTTTAGACAGAGTTCAAAGTATTTCTTGTGCCACCTGGCCATCTTCGATGTTGAGAAACATAAAGATGACTCTTATTGGCTCGATTCAGTTCTTTTGAATGGCCTCAGACCACAAGAAAAGCCACTAGTGACATGAGATACTGCTGAGACCCAGGGGAGACATGAGTGATTGTCTCTGTAGCTGGGTTCAACCTGTATTAAGACAGACAGATCACACTCAGATCCTTGGCCAATGCATTGCAAGTTCACAGTCCCGTATAACATCATCAAGATATTTTGGAAAGCAGCAACGCTTGAAATCAAGGCACATAGCTCACATAGATACTGTATATGATCAGTAAGCCATGGAAACTTATGTTTTTACATTACTTTAACTCATCAAAACTCACAAAAATGTTGATGAATTTCAACTTTTTTCATAGTCAGTCATATAAGATTCAACCCAATTTTTAAGTCTGTTTAATATAATTTTAACCAAGTTGATTATACTTAAAAAAAAATTAAGGCAGCAACTGAACTTTTTTTTTATGTTGAAATAGTAATTTTCTTACCATATACAGTATACTGTCTTTAGTCATTTTGCTCTGGCTACCATTTAATAAAAGCCATAAGCTATTATTTGCATGATAATGTGATTAATGGCACAATCCAGATGCTCTTAAAGAACCCAATGGGGTCGTATCTGTACAAAAGAGCCCTGACACTCATGAGTCACTGTGAAGAGAATCCAGACAAATGTGATTAAAGGTATCTTTCAGGTAAGACATTAGCTCAATTCATCAATGTTACACATGAGACGAAACAGTAGCGTACCAACGCTCACAAGGACAAAATAAGGACGTACGACAATCTGACAGCAGTAGTCAAGTAGAATTAAATTAGCCTAACCCACTTAAGCAGAGAAGAGAAACAGGCGAGGGGAGTTAAACTATTTAAAGGCAATAAGCGGTCTGAATGTGAGGGGTCTCATTCGAGCAAAATGACAGCAGGGTTGGCATATGAATCTTCAGCTGAGAGGGAATTAATCTACACTATTAAAAATAAAGGTCAAAGCAAACAAGCTGCTGTTTATCCAGTTTTGGCTGTATATGGTTCTTTGGAGATTAAAACACTCATATCATCAGTATAAATTAGTCCTCCTTGGTTCTTTAAAGTAATAGTAGATTATTTTCTACCTCCTTCAAAAGCACTGAAAAGGTTCTCCAAACAGATCAAGGCTTTAAAGTCAATGTGAAATCAAAACTGACCCAATTTTTCTACTTTCATTTAATCAACCTCATGTCGTGTCAAACCTGTTGCCATTTCTTTCTTCTGTGGAACACAAAAAGAATGTATTTTGAAGAATGTTATAGTCTAAATAACTTTGGACCCCACTGACATGGAAACTAGTAATAAGAACGTCTATGAAAAAAAAATAAAAGTTACATTAAAAAAAGTAAAATAAAATAAACAAAATCAATTAAATATAAAAAATGAAATAAAAGAAAACAAAATAAAATATCAGAAAAATAAAAAAAATAATAAAGTAAAATAAAATAACATAAAAACAAAATAAAATAACTACAGACATAGATGCAAAAGCTCAAGGTGAACTTGATCTACAGCCTCTAATGTCCCAGTCACTATCAAATCATAAAAATCAAATCAACATTTGTTTTTCCCCATAGAACATCACATGTCATTTTTAATCATCTGTCATATTTTGGAAGAAAAAAAATGGGTTGTGCATATCTTGTTAAAACAGTTTTCGCACTTTTACCTCATTCGGCTCTGCTCATTTTAAGACAGTTAAACAGGTGGCACAGCCAGATCTGGCTGAACGTTTGAGGACCCTTCTCACCCAAAATACATGCCACTTGTAGTCTCCTCTACAAGTGCAGCTTTCCAGGGGGAAGTCGTGGCCTAATGGTTAGAGAGTTGGACTCATAATCTAAAGGTTGCGAGTTCGAGTCTCGTACCGGCAGGGATTGTAGGTGGGGGGAGTGAATGTACAGCTCCACCTTCAATACCACGACTGAGGTGCCCTTGAGCAAGGCACCGAACCCCCAACTGCTCCCTGGGCGCCGCAGCATAAGAAAAAAAAAAGGCTGCCCACTGCTCCGGGTGTGTGTTCACTGCTGTGTGTGTGCACTTAGGATGGGTTAAATGCAGAGCACTAATTCCTAGTATGGGTAACCATACTTGGTCACATCACTTCAAACCATTCACCAAACGTCCATTTCCTCCAAAGAGGGAGTGGTATCACTGCTAGTGAGTGGTTAGTATATTTTTTGGGGGTTTGGTTGGTTTTGGAGAGGACTTAGTAGTAAAAGGGAAGCCTGAGCAAACATCTCCATTATCACCCTCTTCAGAGAAGCTGCTCCTGCCGTCCAAACAAAACACAGCAGTCCTGCCAGCGCTGGCCAAAACATGGCCGAATACAAATACCAGACATTCCTGGAGCTGCGACCACAGTGACCTGCCTGTATCTGAAACACATACAAACTGGAAGACCAAACACACTGGAAATGAAAGAGGAGCAAGATATATGAAAAATGTGATGGCTCTTGGCAGTTCTGAGTGGTTTTTTAGGATCTTGGCCCATTTTATCACCCGCCAAGTAGAAATCATAGTCTGGTTGCTTATAAAGTCCATAAAACAAATGGTACGAGACAAGTTACATGCATAAATTTAATTATCGTGGTTCAGTAAACCCCTAACCAAAAATATGACCAACACAGATGCTACTGCAATCATTTTATTATATATAAAATAAATTATTATTATTATTATTATTAATATATAAATATAACAAAGATGCTACTGCAATCTTAGTAATACTCTAGTTTCTAAATCATGCAGTTGGGAAAAAATAAATAAATAAAAAATAATTTTTGCCATAAATGTTTATAAATAATATTGTCACGGTTAGCTGCTACTGTGAGGAGCACGGAGCGAGGAACGAGGAAATTTAAGCCTAAATTGTCACGGTTTGCTACTGTGAGGAACACGGAACGAGGAGACGCAGAGTCCAATTCAAACATACAATATTTATTAATATCCAGGGAAACAGGAAAACACATGTAGCAAGGGTTGACATCAACAATTCCAGACAAGGGAGAACAGAACGGGCTAGAACTCAAATAGGGCAGTTAACGAAGGGGAAGAAAGGTGAGGAGGATAACTAACAAGGAAACACCTGGAACTAATAGAACTACATGGGGACAGGAACAGGAAAGACCAAATAAGGACAAACAGGAACTAAACGGGAACATACACGTGACAAATATATGTTAACTAATAATATTAGCAATTAATACATTATAACAATTACTATTATATATTAATACATATTATATGTAAATAATATTTTATATAATAAAATTGCATTATAAAACAAAATATCAATATTAATTAATATTATATTTAGATAACAAATATAACAGAGATGCTACTGCAATATTATTCACTAAAATTTGATGGCCTCCAGTATATTTTGCTGTATGAATATTTGAATATGCAATACACCAAAATAAAGATCAGCCTCTACTTAAAAAAAAAAAAATCAGTTTTATTCTAGTTTAAAGCATTCTTTTTTGTATCAATGCTTGAATATAGGTAGGTTTCATAAAAAATGCATAATTTTGAGCAAAAAGGTGAGAAAATCACATTTGTATTAAAAACTACATCTGGATAATATTCAGTACGATTATCAAGGCATAAATCCAGTAAATCGCTTCCATCAATACCTCCAAAGCTTGCACAGACATATACCACTTCCTGGATCAACATTTTACTCTGTAACATTATGCAGTTTTCAT
>NW_015549599.1:109766-121468 GCF_001515605.1 Sinocyclocheilus anshuiensis | reverse complement strand
GTATATGACTTTCTTCTTTCAGACGAATCCAGTCGGAGTTATTTTAAAAATTGTCCTGGCTATTCCAAGCTCTATCATTGCAGTCAGCGGGTGTTGCAGTGCTTCAGTCCCAAAAAAGTGAAATAAAAAGCGCCCATCCATAAAAAAGTGTCTCACACTGCTCCGGGGGTGAACAAAGGCCTCTTGTAGCGAATCGATGTGTTTTTGCAAGAAAAATATCCATATTCAAAACGTAATAATCACTTTAATCTAGCTTGCGCCAACAGTTGTACATGGAAGCAGTTCCGGGCTGATGACGTATGAGGTCAGCGTTGCGCATTATTTATTTAATTTTATTTGACGACTTGTGGACTGTTCAACTGCAACACCCGCTGACTGCAATGATAGAGCTTGGAATAGCCAGGACAATTTTTAATATAACTCCGACTGGATTAGTCTGAAAGAAGAAAGTCATATACACATAGGATGCCTCGAGGGTAAGTAAAACACAAGCTAATTTTCATTTTTGGGTGAACTAACCCTTTAAACTCGCGCTAGACTGAAGTCAGTGATGATGTTCTTTGATAATGTTGATGTTCTTTGCTAGTTTTCTGTCGCTGCTGTTTGAATAACTGAGGAAATATAAGCATTACGATTAGTAACTTACAATTTTATTTATTAAATTGTTATCATGTTAAATACACATTCAGTCATATTAAAAATATTTTATGACAAGAAAATCATATGCTACTTTACTAAAAAGATATAATGTGCAGTTCACACTAACATTAGGCTGCTTTTAGCCTTACCCTGGAGCTGGTTCACTCTCCGATTATGAAACTAAGTAAATAATTAAATAAATTAGCATGATAATATTGTATATCAGCGATCTCACAGGCTGACGATAGGACGATATGACTATGAAGCATATCTTCCAACACTAGTGTGGGCTGTAAAAACAGAAATCAGGATGAATTTGGTGAGGCTGATTTGGTAGGGGATGGTTTAGAAATACACTCAGTACCATGGCTCTAATATCTGCAGCATGTGTGTATGAATGTGTCTCAATGTCCCTTTCAATAGCATTTACCTGCTCTGCCTAAATGAGTCACTGTTTCGTCAAAGAGAGAGCAGTCAAACACAAAATGACTTTTTGTTGCTTGTAGACGTGTTTCACCTCACCAGCATAAAGTAGGTAAAGTCAGGTGAGGAAAGAGAGAAAAGAGGGTGTTGTGGACTGCAAAACTGGCTGAAAGTTTTAATGAGGGTGTATGATATTTTGGTAACACTTTACAGTAAGGTTTCATGTTAGTTAATGAAAATACAGTTGTTCATTGTTAGTTCATGTTAATTCACTGTGTATTAACTAATGTTAACAAGCACAACTTTTGATTTCAATAATGCATTAGTAAATGTTGAAATTAACATTAACAAAGATTAATAAATGCTGTAGAAGTATTGTTCATGCTTAGTTCATGTTAACTAAAGTAGTTAACTAATGTTAACTAATGAACCTTATTGTAAAGTGTTACCAATATATTTTATATTTATATATTTTATGTATTCAATTTTTTCCAAAAGTGCACAACTCAAAATGTCAGAATATGCACGTTACTACATTAACATTTAACATACAATTTAATATAGTACATTAACAATATGTATTTGTATGTATCCTTTTATTTACAACTCACCGTGTATCAAGTCTGTTAACTTGTTGCTTTATGTATGTAACATCAGTATTTAAGAATTTAAAAACATACAGTAAATTAAAGTAAACTAAAATAAGCAATAAATAAATAAATAAACATTCATTTTTTTCTATCCATTTAAAACACATTCCTGTTTTTGTTTTTTTTGAGAATGATCCATCAATAATATTAATATAAAAGCATTTAAACATGGCTCTGAATCAAACCTTAATGGCTTCCTGACTTCCTTTTGTTTTCGTCAGTTATAACACAGGAAAAGCCTTTACTTTCATTTAGAAATGAAAGTTCATGAAACTAAAACATCATCTTTTCTTACATTTCTACAACCTTTTAAGGTAGGGAAATGCTAGTTTGCAAAGTTATTTCCCATATCTATCAACTAAATTGCCTGTGTTGTTTGTTTGGTGTCCAAATCCTCATCTAGGAATGTTTCCTATAGTTAAACAGCATTTAGATCACAGAACCGTTCTAATGGCTACAAATATGCAATTTTATCTTTTTAAAGATAATCTTTTGCAAGCATAAAATCAACCACAAAACTGATTTGACTGATCTCTATGCCATTTTTTATTTTTTTTTTGGTGTTGGCATTTTAATATTTTATCAACTTTAAGATCACTATGTGTCACAGAAAGAAAAGTAACAAGAAGCAGTGTTTATAACCACAGAGTCAAGTTAGCATTAACTAATAACCTTAAAAAGAAATAAAAGTAATTTTCCTTTGAAATAACAAGCACTAGGTAAAGTTAATAAGGTCAAATTTGACTTCAATGAAGAGTAGGGATATCAAACAAAGACAAAGAATAAAAGAAGACAAAAGAAGAGTTTGTGTGGGCAGTTACAATGCTGCTGGACTGGTCAGTGTTTCTTCAATTGGATGCGTACCAACATATTCATCCACGGGCAGCAGTATAGCGGTAAATTAGCCCAGTCTCCACCGAGTACAGAAAAACAATAAAGCCCCTAATAAACCTCTTGAGAGCTTTTAAATCTCACTCAGTGTTTGACTTCTTCAGTCCACTATAAACAAACTCAAATGCACAGGTATGCTGCTCAGATCACAGATAAAACATTATTTTCTATGCACAGGGAGCAACTTGCTATCACCCTCCTATATGAATGACTGTCAAGAGCAATGCTTGTATTTCTAAATGCCAAAATAATGGTTGATCTTCTCGCAAAGCAGGAAAACAACAGCAAAAGTATAAATGTTAACACTTTTGCTCTGGATTAGCTAGTGAGCTTAACAAAGAACTAAATACAATAACAATCTTTATACTCTGCCTTTGCATTGTCTGCAAAAAGTGAGAAGTCATGCCAAGGCAAAAGGCAGTAACTATCACAATATCAATACTTGGTTGCTGATCACCATTTACAAAATCATTATAGTAACACCAGTATAAAATCTAGTGATCATGGGCTATCTCAACATATAGTAATGAGACTGTATTCATTGTTTTCTGACCATAACAAATAGACAAAAAGCTAAACATGTGAGTGAAGACCGTTTTGCAACTAATGTATTTGCAGTATTTACTAACATAAAATGATGCAAGACATAGCCTAATTGCTTTTACATCGGACTGAATAAAAATAGCCAAGCCTAAAAGGACGACATGTGAATTAATGTGAACGCCAGCAAGTAGGAATAATGCTCGAAATGCTTTTGGATGAAAAATCTCCAATGACGTTTATTGCCATGGATTTTATCGGGTTACAAAAACAGGTAGGATATGGATTTAATTGTGAACTACTGTTACTGATTTTATGTGTGGTCATGCTGCATGCTACACTGTCACGTCATTTGAGTCCACGTGCGTGCAACTAGAAGTGGGAAGCCCCAGACTGACAGGCCGGCACTGAGTGAATAATCTGCATTATAAAAAGAAAAAAAAGAGCCTTTAAAGATTATTTACGATTTTACTATTGCTGCCAAGTTATCTAGTCTTTGCTTGTTTACAGTCCTTTGTTATATGTAGCAGTTTGAGATCGCGATCTATCCGATTCGTTTGTCCAGTAAAGTGCTTCAGTGACAGATGTATGAAAGTACACAGGGTACACCGTAATTTAAATGCGGCAGATTTTAATGGAGAGTAAAAACAAAAGCAGAATACCATGTAACTCCAGGTCGGCACAGTAACTTCATATTGACGCACGGCTAAACAAAACCAGAGTACCGTAACTCAATTTGAGTGTCCCAAAACAAAGTCAAAGCACAGTAACTGGTGTTATATAGTGTTCTGCCTTGGTTTCTCTTTGGCTTTTCAAAGTTACTGTTAAGACAACCCATTATTTTCTCGAAAAAAACAACTAAACTGACTGAAGATACTTATCCACATGATAAAGGAGGTCTTTAAGGTCCCAAAAATATAAATAACTCATTTTCGACCAAAAATTAGTCGACTTAGTTATGGACTTTTTCAGACTTCAGCACAGGAAGATCTTAGAGCTGCCCTCTCACATGCTGTATATTCTTTTTCTTGTATCTCGGCCAAATATTGTCCTATCCTAACAAACCATACATCAATGGAAAGCTTATTTATGTATAAATCTCAATTTAAAAATTACCCTTATGACTGGTTTTGTGGTTCAGGGCCACATATATATATGTGTGTGTGTGTATGTGTGTGTATATGAGCAGCAGATCTGTGTAGTTTTAACCCATATGTATAAATTATTTATAAATTGTCTAAATTATTTAAAAGCTTTAAAAATGTTGAAATTTTGCTAAAGTTGGTCTCTAAGGTAACTTTCGATTTCTGAAAATCACAAGACTTTCAGAGACAGGAAAAACAAGGAGAACACAGGAATGTTTAGACAATCAGAATATCAACACAGGACAGGTTAGGGAGGACCCGGAGCTCCTCTGTAATTGCTCAGTAATATCCATCTGTCACTCAGGGCCGGATGCGCTAATGGTATACGACAGCAATTATGTCGTTATATCTTCAATATGCCCAAGACCTGGAGGAGGCATTTGAGTAATGGAGCCAGAGAGAGAGGGGAGGAGGAGGTCAACAGGAGGAGGATAGAGTTTTATAAATTATCATACCACTGCAAGAAAGACAATAATCCCAAGATAAAGGAAAGTTTCATCCACAAAAAGCAAACTATATGGGTTTAAAAATGACATGAGGGTGAGTAAATAATGGCTCTGAGTGAACAATGACCTTATACAATGACGATAAAATACCCACATAAAATGCTATAGCCGAGCAGACAAGTCATAAAGGCACTTAGCAAGGAAACAATAATAGAACTAAAACAATGGTTTCTCTCTCTTTAAACAGATGCACACACATATGTTATAGCAATAACCACAATATAGTCTGGGAAACCCCAGAAACTGAAGAGGATAAAATGACCGAGGACTTGATCAATGAGAATTCATTTAGCCAAAAGTAGACTCAGAGAATGAAGATGAAAGCAGCAGGTTCATGAGTTTGTCCTGTCAGATCACTTCTTCAATGAACAAGTGCTTTGCTATTTAATACAATTCAACACTAGCATGCCTAATGGCTAAGAATGCTAGCCTGACCTAAGCTTGCATAGAAATGCAAAAAATCAACTTTCCTAGACTATATTAAAATGTCAAATATAAAAAGCAAAGCATCATGGATGTTTAACAAACGTACGCCAGGACAGAACCAGACAGTCTTTACTCTAAAATAAACAGCACTCAGAAAGAACCGGTAAAACATAGTTCATCAGGGCCAATCTTAAGAAAATAAGAAAATCAGGCCAAGGGGGGATGCAGCAAGAATCTGAAGTCAGTTTTGTGGAGTAACTAACAAAAAAGTAGCAAACCCAAACAACATTTTTCATAACAGTTAGGCTTGCTGTGGTAGTCGGTGTTACCAGTATTACCTGGTGTTCGGCTGTACTATGAATGCATTACTTGCCCACCGCAGTGTAAACTAGTTTGTGACTGTACTGTTTTGTTGTGTTTTTCATTAAGAATATAATAAATCCATCTTTCAAGCATTCATTTTAGTCTTAGAAAGTGAAAGGTGTAAAGATGTAAGCGCAACAGACAATTATATTTTCTTAAAAAAACGTAACACCAAGACTGTGAATTCAAAAGCATGTGTACAAAGCTCCGGACAGTTCATGTCAGTGATTTGGTTGACAAAAAGATCATTCATTTGAATTCCTGCACTACAATAGGTGTTCATGACTATCAGTTATATAAAGTGTTGTATCATCCAACAATAACCAGGGGTTAAAGCAAAAAAAAAAAATCCCGAGCCTGAACTTTTTTCCGGGGTTTGGGGCAGGGCTCGCAAAATCGCTAGCCCGCCGTTCTGGGGCTATTGTGTTTTCCAGTCGGGCTACCAAAATGTTTCACCACCCTTGACCTGAAGAATGAAAGCTATATCATACACTTGGAAAATTATGAGCTATATCACCGCTTATCGACACTAGGGGTGTGGCAATACACTTAGCTCACGAGATGAGACAAAATACAGATACTTGGTTCACTAGAACGAGACAATTTTTAATACTATTTTAAAGAAATGTTCAATGACAAAATATTTTTCTTTTAATTACAAAAAGTAAAACAATGCAGTTGTATTTTGAAATATTTTAACTAATCTAGGGCTGTAACTAATTATTATTTTGGTAATCAAGTAATCTCCACTTAATCTTTAATATTTGGCCATTTCTTTAGGACAGAAATGCTATAGCCACTGTAATTAAAAGAATATGTGGACATCAAAACGTGTAAACTCAGAGTGAGGGTTTGAAAAATTATGAGCTTTATCACGCTCATAGACACTCGGGGTGTGACAATAAACTTAGCTCACAAGGTGAGACAAAATGCAGATACTTGGTTCACTAGAACAAGACAATATTTTAATACTATTTTGAAGAAATTTTCAATGACAAAATATTTGTCTTTTAATTACAAAAAGTAAAACAATGCAGTTGTATTTTGAAATATTTTAACTAATCTAGGGCTGTAACTGATTATTTTGGTAATCAAGTAATCTACTGATTGACAATTGAGTAATCTGATATTCTTTAGTAACACAAATTGACCTAAGTGAAAACCAGGCTTTAGCATGACTATTTATATATAAACTAACAATGAGGCAATAATAATTGGCTCAAATAAAATATCAAAATCAAGAAATTACATGGTTTTATTGAACAACACTGTTAAAATACATAATGTAATATGCCTATGCATAATATGAACATAACCAACTTAAGTACATTTTGTATTATAACAAATACCTGCAAGGGGTGCCAAAGGCCTGGTGACGTTTCACTTTACGGCGTGATTAAACGATGTTTAAATCCATTAAATTTTTATATTTGGCCACATGCAAACTCAGAAACTTTTATTTTGAAATCACGATGTACAATAAATGGCATATTTAGAAATAGGTTGATGTTTTCTGGCAAAGGTTTATAAATGATTTACGTTACAAATTTAGTGAGATAATGCACACTGTTTTCGCAGATTAACGTTAAGCAAATCAAATTCACAGCATATGCAGAGGAAGAGTTTAGCTCCTTTCACACATACAGTCTTTACTGGTAAATTACCGGTAAGTTACAATTAAGATATCATGTGTGAACAGGACCTTTTCAAAAATCCCGATAAATTTGTTCTGGCAATCATATCGTTCTTATGGAGATGACATGATTACTCTGAGCTGTTTACAAATCTCCGATGCTTTTTAATTAGTAAATATGCGCTAGATGGACATCTTTGACTATTGCGCCTCGCAGCTTTTTCAACGTGTCGTGCTTCTCCATTCATGTTTATAAGAGCAAAACATTCTGATTGGCTAGTAATGTTAGTTTGGTTGAGAGTGAAAGCTGACCTCCTCTCGGAAGGCAAACTCATTGACTCGAAAGGGATATCAACAAGTTTTTTTTAAATGTAGGATTTTTTTTTTTCCGCAGCCAAACGCTGCACGCTGGAGATCCGGCACGGTGCTGGAGAACTTTAAGCCCTGAATAACACTATCATTCATAAGTTTGGGCTTGGTAATATTTTTGAAAAAAAAAAAATTATCTTCTGCTCACCAACGCTGCATTTATGTGATTAAAAAAAACAGTTAAAACAAAATATTTCACAATATTACTATAATTTAGAATAGCTATTTTCTATTTGAATATATTTTAAAATGTAATTTATTCCTGTGATGCAAAGCTGAATTTTCAGCAGCCATTAAGTCACATGATCCTTCAGAAATCATTCTAATATGCTGATTTGCTGCTCAAGAAACATTTCTGATTATTATCAATGTTTCAAACAATTGTGACAGGTGGATCTTGAACTTCATTGTTTGTAACTTAAACCTTCAAGAGTTTACATTTTTATCGAGCAGTACAACATAAACCAAGTGAGCTGTTATGTTCTTATTCACAGGAAACCTACAGCTCACATTTCAGACTCTCAAAACATCAGCTCTTCCTAAATTACTTACACTTCCCATGTTTGCAAGCAATCAGCTGCGCTGCCACCAAGTTTGTGTCTTTTGTTTGCCTGTGGTATAATTATGACCCCATTATGCCACGTCTTTGGAGACAAAGAGGAAGGGGTTGGATAGTTGCACAAACCATATCCTGCTTTTGAAGATGCTAAAACCAGACACATTCAGACATAAAACCACAGGAGTAACACTGTGTTACTATTTATGCCTGCTGTCCCAGTCGGGAGTTTATTTGAGAGAGAAATCCTGAAGCAGCCATTCATGAAGAAAAGAAAGAAGTCAAGACCGGGAATTCCTGACAGCTTATTACACACAGGAAACAAAAGAGTCATGGATGAGATCTCATTAACATCTTAATTGTTTTCTTCATCTTAACTGACATAGTAATGTTAACAAAAAAAAACAGCATTTGCAACCATTTTATTATTGTTAAAGAGAAAAAAATAAATAAGAGAATTGATAGAACATGGACAATAAAGTTACTGAACTGAACATGTTAAAGTACAACTCCATTTTTTTCTCTCTCTCTCAGTGTCTCTCTCTCTCAATGGAAAAGAATGCAGTCTTTGCTGAAACCTGTCATTTACTGTGCGGCTGCTGAAAACAGTCTGGACTCTTTCACCCCATCTCTGTCTACGGCCTCTAAATCTATGGAAAAGCTTAGATTTCAACACACTGACACAGACAGGAAAATATGCATAAATCTCAGCCTGACAATATCTCTTACAGCTTGTCTATCTATCGAAGACCACCATAGCAACCAACTAGAAACCCCCTAGTAACCCAGAACACACAGGAAACTGTCAAGCAATCACATAGCAACACCCTAGAAACCACCGTTCACACTAGCAACAATGCAAAACGCTTTCACAAATGCCTAGCAATGCCCTAGCAATACCAGAACTTCTTGAAACCACCTTAGCAACACTCTAGCAACACAACTTCTGGATGGATGTCCTAGAAACCACTCAAAGAACCCTAACAACTATGCACAACACCTTTGCAACTGCCTAGCAATACTTTAGCAGCCATCGTGAACAACTTAGTAGCCATGCAAAACATCTTAGCAACCACCCAGAACTTCTTGAATCCACCTAGCATCACCTTAGAAACGTAATAGTAACCACTCAAAACTTCCTAGCAAACACATGGTCCTGTCTAGCAATCACATAGCAATAACCTAGCAACCACCCCGAACACCCTATGCATAAAGCGTTTTCAACTGCCTAGCAATACCCTACCATGCTGACCACTAATATAAAAACATGCTGAGCACACTAGCAATTGTCTAGAAACACTTTAGAACCTGAAAATTTAAACCACCTAGCACCACCTTAGCAACATCATGGCAACCATTCAATTTTCCCTAGAAACCACTCAGAAAACCCCAAAAACGGTCTAGCTATTGAATAGCAATGCCCCAGCTAGCAACCACCCAAAACACCCCAGCAACTATGCACAAACTTTGCTTCCTAGCAACCATCCTGAACACCTAAATAACTGCATAGCAACACCTTAGCATTCACCCAGAACTTCTTGAAACCTCCTAGCACCTTAGTAATATTATAGCAACCACCCAAAACTCTCTAGCAATACCGTAGCACACAACCACCCAGAACACCTTAGAAATAACCTAGCAACCACTCAGAACACCATATAAATTCCCTAGCAACCACTCAGAACAGCACTCAGCAACTATGCACAAAACATTTTCAAGTGAAGTGACATGTGGCCAAGTATGGTTACCCATACTCAGAATTAGTGCTCTGCATTTAACCCATCCTAAGTGCACACACACAGCAGTGAACACACACACACTGTGAACACACACCCGGAGCAGTGGGCAGCCATTTATGCTGTGGCGCCCGGGGAGCAGTCGGGGGTTCGGTGCCTTGCTCAAGGGCGCCTCAGTCGTGGTATTGAAGGTGGGAGAGAGCGCTGTACATTAACTCCCCCCACCTACAATCCCTGCCGGTATGAGACTCGAACTCGCAACCTTTGGGTTACGAGTCCAACTCTCTAACCATTAGGCCACGACTTCCCCCTAAAAGCTATTTTTGCTAGGCAGTATTCAACTGCCTAGCAACACCTAAGCAACCACTTAGAACATATTTAAACCCCCTGGCATCACCTTACCAATCATATTGTCATCTCAACCACTCAAAACACCCAAGCAACCACCCAGAACACCCTAGCAACTACCCAGAACTCCATAGCAACCATCAAGCAACACCTTAGCAATACCGCTGCAACCACCCAAGACAGTCCATTCTACCATGAACATGTTAGAATTTTTTTTCCTGGATCCTTAACTAATATTCTTCCAGTAATCAGCATGGCCAATTACAACTCCATTATGAAAGAGCGCTGACTGAGTTTTTTCCCAGAGGTCAATAGCTGCATCCCAATTCAGAGGTTGCATCCTTCGAAGGCTGCATTCGAAGACAGATTGCATCACCACAGCGCAACGAAGGATGTCCCAATTCAAAGGCTCCCTTAAATGCGGCCTCGAAATGCGTCCTTCGTTTCCCAGGGAATGAGGGATACAACTGATGTATTCTTTGTGGCCCATGCTATCCCGAGATTCATTGCGCGTCAATGACGACAGGATTTTTTTAAGAGAAAATGCTGGATTACACATTTAAATGTAAGTATTGGGTTTCCACTGACAAATGTACAATTGACACAAATGTACAAATCTGAGAAAAAACTTTAAATCTAGAATTCTATTGTATTTTGTCGCACCGCACCACTTGCGTCCAGTGTAGAATAGAACCCATCATAATCAGTGATGTTGTCTACACTGGATGCAGTAAACTGATGCCTCGTTCTATTTATGGCGTGCTGACACAAAGTTCAAATGATTTTCAACAGTCGCTTTGTCGCATCCTGTTGCGGCGCAGACATGGTGTGTCAGCATAGTTTGTCAGTACAGTCAGTAACGTAGCAGATTGAAAAGTAGACTGTGTCTGTGAATATTAAACTGCAAAAAGACTTATTTAAATACGAATCCTCATGTTCTGCATGTTCATTTGATTACCAGAAAATACACAACACAGAATTTGTGAAAAAATATTATTCATCATTATTATTTATTCATTTTAGATGTTTACATTTGGAAAAGCTGTGCTTCCTGCATAAACCTGCCCCTGTTGGTTTGGCAGTTGCTTGCTTGCCCTACACAGTTACCTTGTTTAATTTCTTAATTCAGGTTATATATATTTTGCTCTATTTGTGCTTTTTAAGTTATTTATAGTAAGTGAAGTTTACTGTTAAGTGCACTGATGTCAGACTCATTCTGAATAATAAAGTTTATTGTTAAATTGTTAAAGGGGTCATATGATGCGATTTCAATTTTTCCTTTCTCTTTTTTCATTTAAAGGATTTGCCACTGATGATTCAAACGCGAGTTTTGGGCAGTGTAGAGCAGCACTTGCTGTTTGTCATTTCTCTGATCACAAATAAAGACAGAGTTTTATGTTTACGCGGCGCGATGCAATGCAACGCAACGCGTAAAAAGACAGTATAAGTCATTATAATCAGTAATTATGTCCCCACT
>NW_015549599.1:94188-105680 GCF_001515605.1 Sinocyclocheilus anshuiensis | reverse complement strand
CGCGTTTCAAAAAGGCGGGGCATAGAGGAGAAACAATAATGTACAGTATGTGGAAAATAATGTGTTTTTTTTACTTTAAACCACATAAACACATTTCATTACACCAAATACACAAAATAATGTTCTTTTTAGCAGCATCATATGACCCCTTTAAATACCCTGCCTCCACTACATAGGCCTATGTTTGTCACATCATTATAAGTGTTTGATCACCACATTTGAGTTATCATTGCAAAAAATGTGTTTATGTATATATATTCTGTTTATGTAGGCTATATACTGTATTCTATATACAATACCAGTCAAAAGTTTGGACACACAAACGGGAAGTGTAAATACTGTACTATAATATAGCCTACACATAAAGAATATCGGCCGATATAGCGATAGCGGTCTTTTTTACTCCCTAATATCGGTATCGGCATCGGCCCCCCAAAAACCCATATCGGTCGGACTCTAATACTTATTATTATGTACTGTACATGAATAGACCAAGGTAAGCATATTTAGATGGGTTTTGTGAACCCTGTTTAGTTTTAAGACTGTTGAATATCACTTTTTCAAGTCCAGTACAAACATTACTGCCGCTTGTCAACGGCAGCTGTCACAGTTGCTAGGCAACAAGATCAATCCTTCGTAGGCTAGACCATCCCATTTAACAACGCTCGGTCTAACCTTTGCGGCCTTCAAAGGTGTGGCTTTTGAGGTCTGTGTCTTTCGAAAAGCACAGCTCGGACACAGCTCATGTGTGTCAAAAGCCAAGCGTTTTCACACCGGGGTCTGTCAGCAGAGGTCTGGTTTGTGGTCAAAAAGTGGCAGTAATGAGTGAGCCACACTTAACAACATGCACTTCAACAGGGCTATTAGAAGGGGCTCTGAAAGGGGTGTGAGCCAAACACACAAACACAAGAGTATTATTAGGGGCCCTACGAACAAAAGTCATGACACACTTTGTGATAATGGTTGTGCAAAAGCATTTATTTCCTCAAGAATGCGTACTAATAATATCCTTAACTAATATCCTCAGACATGCTGATTAGCTATGCATGTGCAGTAGAATCTGCTCATCCTCACTTGAGGGGAAGCTGAAGTATGTGTAGTTTTAAAAATTCAATATTGTCAACAAACTTTTGTAAACAAACAAAATTAATTGTTACATAATTACAATAACTTAAAATGTTCAAGGATTTGCCATGAACATGCTAATGTTAGTGTGATGATTATCAGATGGGATTCAGTAATTTATTTCTATCAAAACAACATGTTTAACAAGAAATGTAAAGTTTGATCTACTTGCATAAGATATTACCAAACTAATAATATTTAGACTTTTATTCTTGCCAGACAGGTTGCAGTGTTAGAGCTACACTAAAGATAAAAATTAATGAATAAAAAATAGATCTTATAAGAATATTCTAGAAAAACAACCTAATTTCTATATATATATAGACTCTATTATGCCATTTTTAAGGTTCCTAATATTGTTTTGGAAGTCTCCTACAATAGGTTTACATGCATGCAAGGTAAAAAAAAACGGTTTAAAAATTGAATAGGTGACATTTTCCAGAGATTCTCAAATGATTCGTTCAAAGCAGTTCTAAGATTCAGTCTCTCTAAACCTCTCCTTTCTGTGAGCCTACTCTGCTCTGATTGGTTCATATGGCCCAGTCTGTTGTGATTGGTCTACTGCATACAGAAAGTGTCAGAAAGGATACGCCCATTGCCATTGTTCCGTATTTTGAATGCTCGATAGAAAATACAAACATCTATTATTAATCATACTTACAGGTTGTGATTCAGTGGTCCAAATAAACAGGGTACTGAGTCATCTTTCAAGAGCAAGTGTTTTGTTAATCCCGCGTTGAACTCCCCGAGATTAGAGAAACAGTCGTCAGTAAAATGATGTGTTTGAGGGCGGGACAAGTTGTTCGCGGCCGGCCAACATACAGGTGCATCTCAATAAATTAGAATGTCGTGGAAAAGGAGTACATGTACAGTAAATGAACATACTTTCCAGAAGGCCAACAATTCACTAAAAATGTTTTTTTTTTATTGGTCTTATGAAGTATTCTAATTTGTTGAGATAGTGAATTGGTGGGTTTTTGTTAAATGTGAGCCAAAATCATCACAATTAAAAGAACCAAAGACTTAAACTACTTCAGTCTGTGTGCATTGAATTTATTTAATACACGAGTTTCACAATTTGAGTTGAATTACTGAAATAAATTAACTTTTCCACGACATTCTAATTTATTGAGATGCACCTGTAGAACATAGGCGGGCAGTATGCAAATATGTTACTCCGTGATGTGTAGCCTCGCGGAAATGGGATTTGAATTACTAACGACTCGTTCAGGCTGTTCAGAGTCGATTCTTTCTTTTGGGAGACAATAACTTCATTTATTGTGCACTTTCAGCTTTACAACTTTGCAGATCGTTTGGATTCACATACAGCTACATTACACACACTGCATGAAAGGCAGTATTTGAAATGGCATAATAGGGGCACTTTAATTACAATTGGCATTTGCAACTGGTCTTTGCATGATTAGATAGCTATCAATCAGTAAACATGCATGAAGTATGTCCAAAATAAGAAGTTTCACTGGAAAATGTCATCCGAACAAGTACTATAAGTAACATTTAGAATAAGTAACGTTTTAGAATAATGGTGATTAAATCTAACAATCACAAGGTTAGCTCAGATCACATCAAACCATGCAAATTATTATTATTTTTATACTTTGTTCTCAAATTGTTAATGTTAACAACATTAACATTGCATAACTACGTGTATTCAGTGTGTATTAGCATTATCTGTAGATTTCAATTTCTGTATAGTCTAATCCCTAATTGTCATACCATTCCAATGACATCGTAAGAAATAGTTATTTTAACCTTAAAATAGCAATTTAATGTTCCTTAGAACTCGTTCTAAAATGACAAGTTTACTGTAATTAGTCCAGCTGCTGTAAGAAGAACCACCACCTGTAGCATCCAGATATGCGATATAGCCTACTAGCCGGGACTGCTTTTTTATGTATGGGGCTGGGCGATATGAGCAAAAATTCATTTTCTCACACACATACATCTGCTTATCTCTCAGCTTGAGAAAACGTCTGTTTTCCGTCTTTTAGTTTTAAAACAGACCGATTCGCGGCACAGCGCGAGTTTGCAAGCGTCATTACAGTGTAAACTGATGGACATACAGAATCATACCTGAAACAGAATGCTAATAAATACAGTAATATTCCCTCCTCAATTCGGAAACTGTAGGTTTCCACACAGACGTGCACACACATCAACACATCTCCGTATGAGAAGCGTTTATTAGAAGCGGGGAAGTGCGGGGTCTCAAAATTAAAGATGAAAGATGCAACATAACGCCAGCAGGGGTCACTCATACTTCATTAAATAAATAACAAACAGTTAATTCTGCTGAAATACATAATGCATGGAACAGTTTTGATGCTATATTATTGATTGTTTATGTTGCTAAGGGTGTTGCTCAGTGATACACAGAACCGTTGGGTGAAGCGGTCATAGCCATGCTGTATCGTGACTAAAACACACCAATCAGAATCGAGGAATTGAACTAACCGTTTTATAAGTAAAAATAAATACACACACATACAGTATATATTTAGAAAATATTTACATGTGTTTACATGTCTATATTTATATTAATTTAATTTATATTATAAATAAATATATTTAATATATCATACAAATACACTTATTGTTGGTTTAAAAATCTACATATGTCACATTTATTGTCCAACTACAAATATTTCAGCTAAATGTACATTTTATTTAGAATTATTGCGCTCCTACTTCATTGTGCTCAGTCTGTTTGGCGCGCATGTGCCAAATGAAGTCTGTGAAGTTTAGCGGAGAATCGCAAAGCAGAGGGCTTATAAATATTTCCATGACATTCTAACATTTGCAGATGGAGAGTATACCAGTGAAATGTAAGTAATGCATTAAGGAAAACAGCACATCTCAAACACATTAAACAGCGCGAGTAGCGTCTCCGTCAGTGTCACACACAGCCTTTCTGTCAGAGCACCTGAGGGGGCGAGCCGCTTTAAACTATACGTAACAAAACTATAAACTATACTGTATCTTGATGCACTTTCTCCGCAGCAGCTCAGTCTGTGTCCTCCGCTATATTTTCAGATGCACTCCTTTCAAACTACTGTATATCGATATAAACGGTATTGCCTCATACCGTATTGATTATAAAAAATATATCGATATACCATACAAACTCGATATACCGCCCAGCCCTATTTATGTATACAGACGTGACTTAATGACGCAAAGACAAATGGCGGAAACCTCGGCAACCAACCCAAACCACTCAAATTAGAACAGATTATTACAAGCATACCGTTGTGAATATGGCTAAGGTAAGTAGATAGTTTTGAACACTGATTGGTTATGTACTTGCTCAATAATTGATTTTGGATCATTTTTAACCAAAAAAGTTATGTAATGCAGCTTTAAATTGATCAAAAGTGACAGAATATTACAAAAAATCTAATAAATTATGTTCTTTTGAAAATTTCCATTTCAACAAAAAAATATATATATATTGAGCATCTGTTTTCAATATTGTCAATCAAAATGTTTCTTGAACAGCAAATCAGCATATTAGAATGATTTCTGAAGGATCGTGTGACACTGAAGACTGGAGTAATGATGCTGAAAATGCAGCTTTGATCCCAGTTATAAATTAGATTTTAAAATATATTCATATAGAAAGCAGTTATTTTGAATTTTTTATCATATTTCACAATATTACTATTTTTACTTTATGTTTTGATCAAATAAATACAGCATTTCTGAGCATAAATAGACTTGTTTTAAAAATATATTACCCACTGAAACTTTTGAACAGTAGTGTATATAAATAGAGTGAATGAGAAACTAACAATGTAATCATAATATGGCTTATCTTTGTCAGCATCTGCAGTGATAACTACAAGATGGATCACTTCCTGAGTTACAGTGTGTTCACTTTCCATTTCCACATAACTCATGCACACTGTGTTTATAGCTATACCCTGTTATGCATTTCCTTAGAGTGAAAATATTCAGATCTGCTCAAAGTACTGATATATTTATTATAGAAATTATGATGCACTAGCTTTGCTCTGCTTTAAACTATTTTCATTAATAATTTACAAAACCATTTGATTTCAATTAAATTGCACGATGAAAAGAACAATACTAGACATGAAAAATGGAGAACCGGACTGCATGCTCTTCTCATCCAGAATATAAATGACAAGTCTAGGATTTCAGTCTTGTGAAAAGAGCACATGATGAGCCAATGTCAGGTTTCAATGTCACAACCACCCTAACTCTGTGCAAAACCCACTGGAGATGGGAAACATTAATAGGGTGGATGGTGAATGGCACTTCAGCAGGGCATGAGGGCCACTTGGCCTGGTGCAGCATCAACCTCTGATTCATGAGTTAAAGAAGGCAAAAATGCAGCAAAGACCACACAGCATTGGTAATGGGACAAAAGCATGTCTTTGCCCTCTAACCAGAGTCCTTTACCAGGAAACCATCTTAAACAGAGACATTCTGTTTTCATTAAGCTGCCTTTGTTACCCGCTCCAGCGACAGGTTCTGATTAGTGAATGGTTGGGTACAGAGAGGTTGGTCTAGGTCATTTGCCTGAAGTCTACAGTAAATCACGGGCAAGTTCATGTGAGTGGAACGCAGTGGACCGCGCTATTCGTGCCAATGGTGTGACATTTATTCTCTAAATGCAACGATGCCACTGGTGTCCTGTTGGGAAATCGAGAACATATGCACATAAAAATCAGAGCTAATGAAAATCTAAAATGGCTTTGTTTGTGCCATATGAATGAGACTTTAAATTATATGATTTGTTTTTGAAAACTTACAAGATGATTAAACAGGCAAAAAAAGTCATATTTAGAGACCAAAATATTCTAGAGATCACCTGGAAATCAACAGCAACACCCTGGAAACATCCTAGCACTGTGGCAGTGAATATTGCATGAACAAGCAAAACAGTTTTATTCAGAAAAATGTAAAAAAATCTAGTTATATACACTAACAATATTTGGAATAATTAAGATTTTATGATGCTTTTGAAAGAAGTCTCTTATCGCTCATCAAGGCTGCATTTATTTGATTTAAGTATATTATATCATTTATTTTATAATACACACACACATACATATTTTAAAATGTAATGTATCCCTGTGACACAAAGCTGAATTATCAGCTGTCATTACTCCAGTCTTAAGTCACATGATCCTTCAAAAATAATTTTAATATGCTGATTTGCTGCTCATTTATTATTGTTGCTTTATTATTGTTTTTTGTTTGTTTGTTTGTTATTTGTAAACTGATTTTTCAGGATTTTTTGATGAATAGAATGTTCAAAAGAGCAGCATTAAATTGAAAATTAAATATTTTGTCACAAAAGTCTGTTGAACAGTATTGTATGTGTAGTACTGTCACCTTTGATCGACTTAATGCGCGAGTCCTTTCTAAATAAAAGTTTTTCTTTTTTTTTTTCTTTTTTTAAAGGGGTCATATGATGCAATTAAAAATTTTCCTAAAGTGGGGCAGTTCCAACTTTGCAAGGACAGTCTGGCACTTCTGACTCACAGCCTGTAAGTACGTATTTTATATTTAAAGAATTTGCCACTGACGATTCAAACGCGAGTTCTGAGCAGTGTAGAGTAGCGCTTGTTGTTTGTTGTTTCTCCGATCACAAATGCAGACATGGTTTTATGTTTACGCGGCACAATACGCAACGCAGCGCATAAAAAGACAGTATAAGTCATTATAATCAGTAACTATGTACCCACTGGATGCAACAAATGCCTCGTATGTAATGGGATTTATTGGTGTTGTCTCATCACGCCGGGACACAGGGCATCACAGTATGGTAAGGGGCGTAACATTTCCATCACACACTTGAGGTATTCAGCCAAACACAACGTACTGGATAGCTGGCCAATCAGCATACACCTCGCTTCTCAGACCGATGAGCTTTGAAAAATCGTGCTAAAATTTGTAAAAAAAAAATTTGTTTCAGAAAGGCGGGGCATAGAGGAGAAACAATAATGTACAGTATGTGGAAAATTTGTTTTTTGAACCTTAAACCGCATAAACACATTACATTACACCAAATACACAACATAATGTTCTTTTTAGCAACGTCATATGACCCCTTTAATCTTACTTGCATTACAATTCAAATGTTTGGTGTATCACGGTTTCCACAAAAATATTAGGTAGCAAAAACATTCAACACTGATCATTTTTAGACTTCAGACTTCTGAAGGATCATGTGATACTGAAGACTGACTTAATGGCTGCTGAAAATTCAGCTGTAAATCACATGCATAAATTATATTGTAATATATAGTCAAATAGAAAACTGTTATTTTAAATTGTAATAACGTTTCACAGTATTACTGTTTTTGCTGTATTTTTAATCAAATAAATACAGACTTGGTGACAGTAATCTTTCAAAACCATTTAAAAAAATCTTAATTATTCCAAACTTTTGACAGGTACTGTATCCCAGTTTATTATTTCTGAGAATAACAATATGCAACATAGCAAGGTCGTCCAATCAAACATGTCAAATGACTTGTTACTCTAAATCAGATAAAGGGATTCTGACCACATCCTCCAGGGAATGTCAATCTGTGACAAACGTTCTAAATTCAGCCCATCACAGCGTACGCTACCACCCACATGGCATTGATTGTTCACAATAGCAGGAAGATACAGTCAAAAAGTCCCACTTTCCACACTGAAAATGCTTATGGCCACATAAGCATGGAAGGCACGGAGGGACGTTCGATCCTGCCAAGATGACTTCCTGAATCACAAAGAGGAATTAAGGGACCGCAATGCAAGTTAACCAGAAGACATTGGGAAATACAAGTCATGCATATAACGTGTTTTATGGGCTCAAAGCGGCCTGTGACAGCTGAATAAATTGACAGGCTTTGCATCCTTCATCCTGTTGTCCAAGTCCCACAGATGCACAATTTAAAAAGAAAGTTTTTTTTCTACCTATTGGTTTGATGTCAAGTTCTTTCCAAGCAGTTTTGTTTAAAATCACCTCAAAACCTGAATTTAAATTAAGGTGAGATAAATCTGAATTAATCATACTTAAATAGTTTGTATAACTAAGTAAATAAGTAAATAATTATATTATAAAAAAATTAAAATAAAATGAAACAGAGTTTTTAAATTTTTAATTACAATTTGCAGAATTTTAACCTTTACATTATGTTAAACATTACATAATTAAAAAAATTAAAAATTAAAAAAAAATAAATAAAAATCACACATACAAAAATAAATAAATTGTATGAATCTGGACATTATAATAATGTATACATATAAATTATTAAAGATTTTGAGGTACCATTCAAGCATGTGGTTCATTACTTGTAAAATTGCTTAAAAATTGGATTTATGACTCCTAAGTACGGATAAAAAATAGTTAGTGATGCCTTACAGCACTAATTAAGCACAGTTGCGAGATCTATTTAGCCTTGATCCAAGAGAGCAACATGAACAATAAAACTGTCTTTTGGATAGTTGTCTCCATCTGTATCAAATAAAAATGCATAATTGAAGGACTTGTGTGTACCAAATGGGCACATTACTCCTTCCTTTCAACTCGTCCTCTCCGGTGTGATGTGAAAACTGTCCATATGAGCTATTTCCGTTATTATTTAGCGTTATTATGAACTATGGACTGGTATTTTGGCCAGAAGGAAAGGTTTGAGGTCAAAAAGATGAAAAATATCTTCAGCTGCTCAGACTCTCATTCTGACGGCACCCATTCACTGCTGAGGATCCACTGGTGAGCAAGTGATGTAATGGTTGATCATTTTGGGTAAACTATTCCTACAATGTTTTTGCTTTCTAGGAAGAAAAAAAATAGATATTAGTAGCAAGGGAAAAGGACTATTTCACAGCTGAAAAGGTCAGTCTAGTAAACCACAAAACCTCAATAAATTTGCAGTAACTCAGGTAGAAAAATGTCATAACACCCCAAAAATGATGATTCACACACTTTCAAAGTGATTTGCTTTGAATCAAACTGAACAAGCCAAAGGCCTCTGCACAAATTCTGCTCATTTTCCCCCTCAACTTTAAAACGTATGCCTACTCGAATACTCTTTCAACAACTGGCTTCCAGGTATTTTGCTCGGTCAACAGTGCAATTTCGCTCTCGCTAGTTGAGGTGCTCTTAAGGAAAACATCTTGCCCTCTTATCCCAGCCTCCGCCTCGCAATAGATTGCTGTTTTCGGCATCACCTGCATGGGCATTTCGCGATATCAGCTCTCCACTGAAGCAGAGCTCACTTTGATGTTATTTGGCTATGTTGTGAAAGCAAAAAATAAATAAATAAAATAAGGCGAAACCGACTGAGCCGACTGAGAGGCCACCAGCTCCACAGGAGTGTGTTTGTCTTTAATCTAGGGCCGTAAAGGGTCTTTGCGTCAAATGTGCAAATAAGCTGCTGCCCACTGAGGGAAACGCCGGTCGACTCTCTTTCTTTTGCTCTGAGAGAGCTTTGCCATCATTCCATGGCAACCACAACTATTAATCTTACCGGGTAAGAATAAACCACCATCCAAAGCTCTGCGACTTTTAGCCAGTAATTCAAAAGAAAACAAACAACAAAGTACAACAAATCACTATCAATATGAGTTAAAAAAAAAAAAAAAAACACTGTATTCACCTCAAAATCACACTGAAAAAAGAAATATTTTTGCATAAAGAAAATAAGCCCTATTTTTCAGAGCATTTGCTTTTGTGACATTATAAAAAATTAAGCAATATTTTATTATAAATATATTTAAAAAAAGCAATATATAAATATAACACTAACAAAATTAGTAAAAAAAAAAAAAAAAAAACACTGTATTCACCTCAAAATCACACTGAAAAAAGAAATATTTTTGCATAAAGAAAATAAGCCCTATTTTTCAGAGCATTTGCTTTTGTGACATTATAAAAAATTAAGCAATATTTTATTATAAATATATTTAAAAAAAGCAATATATAAATATAAATTTAACTTTTGAGTTTATAACGTTTTATATATTTATAAAAAATTTATACAATACACAAATTCTTCAAATAATAAATTAATTTATTCTAAATGTATAAAATGTCAACACATTTCTCTCTCTATACATGTATGAAAATTTTTTTTTTAAATATCAGAAGACATATGGGTAACAGGTGGGTAATATATATTTTTATATTATTATTAATATTATATTATTAATATTCTTATTCTTATTATATTTATATCTTATTATTATCTTATTGATTATATTGAATATATTATTAATGTACATGTTTACACAATGTCATAAACTGAAGTTTGATATACATATATATTTAGTAGAAATCTATAATAAACCAAAATTTTCATAAATAATGTCACCATGCAAATATAAAATATCAGAAGACATGAGGAAAACAGGTGGGTAATGTATTCTTAATATTTATGCATATATTATTTCTGTAAATGTTCATATGTTTTTATAAATATATAAAAATGTTAGAAACTTAAATGTTCAATGTCTTTATATATATTAATATATTACATATATATTTTTTTGATAGATAGACAGACAGATAGATAGATAGATAGATAGATAGATAGATAGATAGATAGATTCATTACATCTAACGTACACAGGGACAAGCAGTGCACCTTTATAGAGGAAATTTTACACAGCTTCAGTAACAGTTGTGCAAACAAACGGTCCCCATTGTACACACACCACTGCATGATTTACAGTGGGGAAGTAGAACTGTCTAAAATGCAAACAAGTATTGTACAGTAGGTTACCAGACCATCACCTTGTGGTTAAATTCTCACAGTATACAGTGCTTGAAAAGCAATTCCTAGCAATGTAATCTTCCCAACATCTACACTGAATAAATCTCCAACTGAAACTAAAACTTAATTAGGAAAATGTGCACATTTGCTTCAAAGACCAAACTATCCATGCTCCTCAAAAACAAACCACATTATAATTTGGGTTCTGTATAACCTCATAAAAATGGTAGCAAACCTTCATTTCACTGGACCACCGAAATCAATGTGTGACGAGTGGGGGCGGGGCCGAGAGCCGTGGGAATGGAGCGAGGCCGGTGGAGTAATTGATAATGAGCGACACCTGCACTACCAGGCCTGGTCCTCTCTCCTCTTTCACTGTCGTAGCTCCTCCTTTTATCCTTCCGGAGCTCCTCCGTGGGACTCGAGACCGGTGAGTGGTGCAGGTGTCACTCATTATCAATTGACAATTGGCTTTTGACAGTATTTTGATTGATCTAACATCAGTTTTCAAAATAGTTGAGTCAAACCCATATGTCAAAAGACAGAACACAGCATAAGAGATTGCTTGATTGATTCTGGTAATGTGTTTTTCCAGCATTTTTT
>NW_015549599.1:93615-94178 GCF_001515605.1 Sinocyclocheilus anshuiensis | reverse complement strand
TATAAATATATATATATATACAAAATTAGCCCAATCGAACCAGCGCTGAAATTTTCATATTTGCCAATATCAATATGGTTGGTTACTGATATATTGTGCAGCCATCCATATTTCTCATAGTATGTGTACAGCTGTGTTTCATTCCTTGTTTTCATATCTGTTGCAAGACAACAGCATTCAGTATCGCAGTCAAGAGGTAATTATGGGAAGCCAAACAACCCAAATGTGGGACGAAACAGCACGGTATTACAGTGTCCGCGCCGCGCTGACCTGTCATCGGCGCGGCTCAATGGACCGAGCTGCGCGACCGACTCGACAGCGCAGAGAGGACGTGTTTACTAGCGCCACCAAGCTGACAGCGCTACGCGAACATTACTCTCCGCAGAAGTTCGTGTTTTTTTCCTGCACATAACATAATGAAGATCAGTATTAAGTTATTACATTTCTTTTGCTTACCTTTCTACTACATGTAAACAGTTGTACTTTGAAAAACTGCAAATATAAAATATATAAGACTTTAATAAATTTACAATACCATAGTCCTCTTGAGGAGCACACCCAGC
>NW_015549599.1:90695-93379 GCF_001515605.1 Sinocyclocheilus anshuiensis | reverse complement strand
GCGCAGCTCGGTCCATTGAGCCGCGCCGATGACAGGTCAGCACGGCGCGAACACTTTAATACCGTGCTGTTTCGTCCCACATTTGGGTTGTTTGGCTTCCCATAGGTAATAGCTAGTTAGACAGCAGGAGGCTGGGACTGGGCCCTGTAATATGGGCCTAATCTTATAAAATGAGTCTTGTGATTAGACACTAGATCAGGGCTCTCCCCGAGTCTACACCCAACAAAATGTGCAAAATGTTTTTTTTTTTATTTACTATGGTAACTGCCACCTGAATAACATTCTTCCAAATGATGTGATATAACAGGTCTCAAATTGAGATAAAAAGGGCCCCAAACCACAAGAGATATAACGCAAGAGGTTTGGTTTAATGATATATTCTCAAATTTGAGGGAAACTCTCACACTGATGTTGTCTACCAATGTAGGCAGTAAACAGAAGCATGTCTACACCTGCGTCTGAACTGTCAGTCACAACTCAGAAATGCAAGTACAATGCAAAGGAGAAGCTTTGTGATGCCATAAATTGTACTGTGTACTGAAACTGAATGTTGTTTTCTTAGCACAGATATGGAAAACAAGGGGTTTCTCACAGCTGTATACATTCTGTTAGAGAAAGGGTTGCAAAATACATCAGTAAACATTTTGATATCTGCAAATATTCAGCTTTGGTCGGATTGGGCTAATACTGGAAGCAGACCATAATATTTTTTTCTGATTTAAAATCAGATGGTGCATATACACAGAGAGAGAGAGTGAGAGAGAGAGAGAGAGAGAGAGATACTGCTGCTACTACTAAAATATATGTAGGATCAGTATTATGATATTAATTATTACTTATATTTATTCTTTTATCTTTATTCTTTATTACTCATTTATTATTATTATTATAAATATTATATTTTTATATTTTAGATTTATACAGTTATATTATATAAAAATTACATAATATACATATGTATAAAGTTAATTTTTTATACATTTATAAAAAATTGTATATAAAATAATTTCTTAAATTTAATTTAGAAATTCCTGCCCTACAACTGGGATACAAAGGGAAAACACGGTTACCAAAAAAAAAAGGGGGGCATTATGATAATATCTCTTGGACTATGATCTGGCTGTTGACGGATGGATTCGACTCAACTATTTTCAGATTCAGTGTGTGATAACTCAAAATACAGTCAAAAACAATAAAAAATAAAAAATTAAAATAATGATTGACTAAGTATACAAAAAAAGACATATGAAGCACCATCTTACTCGCTCAAACGAAAAACTACATCACTCTCAAAGTCAGCATAAAAAGTGACACTTCACTTCTAATGTAATGGAGACTGTTAATCTTCACTCTCCTAGCACATTTGCAGCAATCCAAGAACTCAACACACTCACAGTGAACCGGCCCATCATGAGCCGCTACACACTGACTAACCACCTTTGTGAAACCTGAAACTGAGCCTCTGCTGAGAATTCGCGGTAGGCAACAGAGAGGTTTTTGTCAAGAGCAGTGCATATTCTTGCATCAGCACTTATGGGAGATTACAGGTTATCCAGGTTTGTCATTTGGTTCAGATGAAGGATACCCTCCTCCGCAAAGGTGCGTAGGCTCCTATGACCTCATATTATGAAGCTGTGAAGGGTTTCATTAAGGCCTCAAAACAAGCATCTTGGTGTACAGCTCATCAAGGAAGCCATTAATTCACAAACCTTAAATGAACACTGGTCGACCTGAAATGTACTGAAAAGACAGCAGAATGAAGCCTCTGGGGAGCCACCAGGGAACTAAATCACATACTGTGGGTCTCAGGGAAAGTATACACTGGAAATGCTTTACTGTACCATGTATTTGAAATCATACCAAACAACAGCCAGGTAGAAAGTGACTAAGGTTTTGGATAAACTAAGTATAAAGTATAAACACACGTACTGTGGTAAGAGAATTCAGGAGCCATCTGCTGAGCGTTGCAGACAATAAACCAGTTCTAGTCTTCAAAATCAATGAACTAACCTTGAAAAGCAGCCACATTGCGTGAGATGAGGAACTTCAGACTAGAGCTGGACATCTGGAGAAGGTTCTGGATGTCTCGTCGCGCCGCCACCTGGTAACGCTCCTCCATCTTCTTGGTGCAGCACGTTAGATTCTTTGGCAAACAAACCTGGAGGTCTGAACCTGTTGGGATGAAGGATGGGATTGTTAATAAAGGTGGATATGTACAGTCAGTTTTTACAGATTTGTTCCTTAGATTTATTGAATAAACTACAACAATTAGAGGCAAGGCAAGGCAAGTTTATTTATATAGCACATTTCATACACAATGGTAATTCAAAGTGCTTTACATAAAAGAAAAGAAAATAATAATTAAAAAAAATAATCACAACAATAAAACAAGGAACTTAAAAACTGTGAAAATTATTTAAAAATTGATTTAAGAGGTTTAAAATGAATTTAAAACAGTTAAGAATAGAAAATGATTATACCTAAAATATAGTGCAATCAGTTCGGACGTTGCAAAGTGCTCATTCAATAAATGCACAGCTAAACAGATGAGTTTTGAGTCTGCATTTAAATGTGACTAATGTTTTAGCACATCTGATCTCTTCTGGAAGCTGATTCCAACTGCGGGCGGCATAATAACTAAAAGCAGACTCCCCTTGTTTTGTGTGAACCCTTGGTATTTCTAA
>NW_015549599.1:73701-88119 GCF_001515605.1 Sinocyclocheilus anshuiensis | reverse complement strand
ATACAGGCTAAACAAGAGCGGTGCAAGAATTGAGCCTTGTGGGACTCCGCATGTCATGGACGTCCACTTAGACTTGTGCTCTCCTATACTTCACAAGAGGTACATGTGAAGACCAGCATCACATACTTCATATTCAATTAAACTATTTAAACTTAAAATATCTATTAAAACACCAAATGTCCTTACGAGACTTCTGCATCTAGGAAAAAGAGTTAATTTTTTGTCAACTTTTTTTTTTCATCTAAACAATTTTATTCAAAAATACAAGTTTATTATTATTATGATTATTATGATTATAGAGAGAGAGAGTTAGTATATAGTTATTTCAAAGTGATCAGACTTATTTACACAAAATAATAATATTAATAAAATAATAAAATCTTAGGGCCCGTATGTACAGTATATATATATATATATATACACACATGCTGACACACATGGAAGGAAGCAACTTCCAAGCAGTTTAAACAGTGTTGCGGCAGTGGTTGTGTATGGACAAACACAGCTTGATTTTTGGAAAAAATGTTTTTAAAAATCTTATCGTTACATTTACGAATCCACTCATGTTAAGGGCCATTATCAGACTCATGCCCCCACCGGGTTTGTGCAAGCCACTGCAGGCTAGTAGGGTGGGGAGGATGAAAGGACTGATATCTCCAGCCTTCAAAATTCTTATCCTGCTGAGATCCGATGAAAACTTTCCATCACTACAAACTTTTTCTCCCCAAAAAGGTCAAATTAAATGACTGCACCTACGGCGCTATAGCTCTAGGAGAACAGTACGGGATGTGCCAGGACGAGTCAAGTGTTGCTAAAGACACTATCACCATGCCGCAATGCACTGTTTTGAGTTCCTGAGCAAGATGCAAAGGAGATGGCGTGAGGAAAGGAATTAATCTCTGTCTCGCTAAAATGAAATGAAAGTGCCCCAGTGTTTATTTCTCACTCACAACCCACTAGACGTTTCAGTGTAATCACCTGAGAGAATGAATCCATCCAACTGTGAACTTTCCACCCTCCCTTTTTTTCCCCTGGTTTCACATGATTCAACAGGCTGTGAGATTTGGCAATTGTTATAGATGACTGAAAGAAGGGACTCTGTGTAGGTCATCCCACAGATAGAGAACCTCCTTGCTGACATGGTGTCAAACCACTTTTTTTGCTGCAAATAAACTTTCAACCCAGGCTCATAGGAAAACATGACTGGGGCGACACTTCTGCAAAATATTACATTGTTTTTGCATGTTTCATGACATTTTCAAAGTGAAATGCCTATTAGTGGCGCTAAAAGTGCATTCAGTTTTATCCAAAACAGATGGAACGTAAATCTGACAAGGTTTTTTTGTTTGTTTGTTTGTTTGTTTTTTTATGTTGGTTATTGTGTATTGTAGCGGTGCAGAAATGAAATGTCCGGTGAGTGGTGCTAAAAGGTTAATTCACTATCATGTTTGAAAATAACAATCCACCTACAGTAAAACTAACCGACAGTGTTAACAAAAGCAAACATAAAAACAAATTTGCTGAAGAAACAGGCATTTTAGTTTTCTTTGACAAGTCTTTATCGTGACTTGTGTTTCACGGGACTCCAAAGCGTTTTGTATCGCAAGTGCAATGCTGCACTAGGTGCGATACTGAGCTTGTTTACTACATCAAAACATTTGTTTACAAATCATGCACTATGATAAAAGTGTTTTGATGTAATAATAACAGTATTATGCATGGGACTGCATGGGAATAAGGCTTTGCAAAGACAGATTATTGATTAATAATCATAATTTTTGTAAAAAGAAATAAAGGTTCTTGGTGTTTAACTGTATCTAGCATTCATTTCAGCTGGAAACTGCAGTTAATTGTGTGTATAGGTACGTTTTGGATTTTTTTCCAATCAGCCTATGTTGACACCTCTCCCACTACATCCCAATGCTCAAATAAAAGAGAAAATGCTCTAAAGTTCATGCTTCTTTGAAGCCTCTTACACTCCCAGCACTTTCTTACATGAAGGCATTATGAAGGAATTCCCACAAAACCCAAAGATTGATCAAATCAAAACAAATGCAACGTGAGGCTGCTAGCAGTGACAGGCAAGTCTGTGTTTTAGGGGTCTGAGTAAAGCAATGAAAAGTGTGATTCAGTAAAGACAGCCAGTGCATTTTACAAGCTTCTCTGACAAGAAAAATGCCTGGCACGCACTGAGTAATGCTAACTTACAGAAATAAACACCTATGAAGAACTGTTTAAATGTCAACGTGATTATTTTTTAATATTTTATTTACCCACCTACCAACTATGGTGGTCAGTTTATTATTTGATGTTTTAGGACCTAAGCTCTCACACAGATCATGTGGTGTGGGATACAATTAGCACAGAAATCGCTGAACATCAAACAGTTTGCATTGCTACTAACATCCAAGATTGGAAGCAGAGAGAAGAAAAACACTACAGCATTTAGAAAACTGAAATAGAAGTGTGTCCTTCAAGATTGTTTATTCTTTGCTGCACAACATTTTAATGAAACCAAACGAGCCAGGAATGCTTTAAACATATTGCTTTATAAAAATTAAACCTGAAGGAAAGAGTGGTGGGATGGGAAAGACAGTAAATCAAAAGAAGCAGAATGCAAGTCCATCTCAAGATTTGTTGACAGAACACCTAAGGTGGAAAAAAAAACGGCTTAAAGGGGTCATATGATGCAATTTAAATTTTTCCTTTCTCTTTGAAGTGTTACAAGCTCTTGGTACATAAAGAACGCATAAACATTTCATTACACCAAATACACAAAATAATGTTATTTTTAGCAACATCATATGACCCCTTTAATGAACATCTTCAACAAGGTCAAACTTGGTCTGTAATGATTTACGTTATGGTCACTGCACATTTATAATAGGCAGAAAAGAGAAACCATGAAACCATATACCTGTTTTTGCAGCATAATTGAACTCAACATGTAAGACTAACAATTCATTTATTAATGACGTTTTCTCCAAATCTGTGAAACTTTAAATAGCTATTTTCCAAAAAGATCATTAGCAAACCAAACAAAATTAAAGAGGACAACAAGGAAAATTGACTAAAAAAGTGACTATAAGGCTCGAGAGAAATAGACCTCCCTTTAAGCAAAATGACTCCTGGCCTTGTTGCCCTTGTCAAGACATTAACTAGTGCATTTCTGCATTTACGAGAGGCAATTACTAAATTATTTACCTGATCTTTATATAAAGAACATTTAATCTAAAACTTAATCTGAAAACTGGATAAAAATGTTAACTGCTCCCAGTCCCAACCAAAATCTCTGGAGATCAGGATGAGTAATGATTATAAATGCCTCACATGAAGGGTTTTTTTTTTTTAAGTAGGACAAGACTTTAAAAGCAATCCACACAACCTCTAGCTCTAAATTCCTGTAAGACTAACATCTTCCAAGCAGCACTTTGAAGTAAGCTCCATTTGATGACCTCTGTGGGAAACAGTGTACAAGCCGTTCTCCTCAAGCCACTTAACATCCATTAACGCAGCAAAGTTTGTCAAACTGGTTAGAGGTTGCCTTTCCCCTCATATGAGCAGCTCAAGACTATCAATGTCCATTATTTGAGAGATCACAAAACTAGTTTCAGATCACAAGAGCAACAGCAAAATGGGACTATTATCCAAACAAGCTGATAAAGACCATTTCAGAAGCTCAGAGGTCACAAAACAAACAGTCCTCAGAGATACACATGACAGCTGTTTAAACCAAACAACACATCTTCTCATGACTAATTACAGCTGTGTTTTGCAGTCAAGTGGCACAAGTTAGTTTCTGACCTTGTATCAGTATACTTGAGCTCCAGATGTGGTTTGAGAAAACAGCTGATTTTAAATCTCAGCTGATTTAAATGAATACATGCCAAGTAAACCAAAACTGCTGGGTTTGATGAGTGAATGGGTTATGTTCAGTGTTCACAATATTAATCAAAGTTCAAAATATTCCAAATATCTAAAAATATCTTTATCTCAATTTCCTGTCAGGGGAAATCGTGTACAAATCCTGAAACCTTAACAGCAGCGCATATCTTCCAACCAACTTCAGATGCTACTTCCAAATTCTTTGAGTAGCCTAAATGTGATTTTCCTGAAAGTAAAATTAAAATCTTTGGTTTTAAGTCTTTCGAGGGAAGTGAAACAACTTTAAGCTGTTAACTGTTGCATGAGACACCATTCATTAACGGAGTTTATTTGAAAAGTAGGCTAATGTCCGTCAGTCTTTCAGTAAAGCCGGTAAACGCGCCCTACGGCTATGACTTAAGCGTCTTGAAAGCGTCATTTGAAGTTCATATCAAGCGATGAAATACTTTGGGTGAATATCGCGCAGTAAATAAAACTATTCAAATCTTTGACATGTTCGATACGTGGAAACGTTACAGGTTTCCCGTTGAATTTTGCTTTAAAACTTCCGCATCAAGAATGCTATTCCTTCCATTAAAATAAATGTATAAATCTCCAAACAGTGTTCTAAATCTTTGACATTTAACAATCTGACATCATAAAGCTTTAGATTGTTTTGGGAATTTTAAAGGATCGTCTTAAGAACGGTGATGTGTTGGGGAAGGAACAAAAACGATAGCCTACTTAACTGAGACAAAATTCGAAATCAGATTCGGTTGGATCTTACCTGTTTTCGGTGTTTCAGGTATTGATTTTACAGGTCCGATTTCCTTCAATTGGAAAACTTTACGCACTTCATCGCAGTTCATTAAAGTCCCCCGACATGGATCGATGTAAACCGCTAAAAATGCGTAAAACAAAACTCCACGCATCCCCATCTCCAGAAGCTGAACAGGAGAGTTTGTCCGTTCGAGGAAAAAACTAGAAACGCGGGCGTTGTTTAGGTGTCAGAAAACTTGCTTGATGAAAACAGCGCTGATTTTAGGTGAAGAAAAAAATATGCGAGATATTGTGCATGACGCGCCTGGGAAGGCTTTCGCGCAGGACCTTTAAAAAAGCGCAGTCAGTGTGTTGGTGAAAGACGGAGCTGTCAAGAAGAATGGGCGGACTCAGTGTAGTCAGACTGCAAAAGCAGAGCCGCTGCCTTCAACACACCATCTACACTACTAACGAAGCAGGCAACTAGTATGCTACAATTTCGAGAGCTTTTATCTAGTTTGCAACATTTTTCGAATAATGGGCGCGTTTTGAATCATAATAAATTTGGATCATAAAACTCTGGGAGTCTTTAAAAGTTTGTATACTTTTGAAACAAGTCGGATACATTATTTTACAGTGCGATAAACGCATACGCGTGCAAACAGAAATCGCTTTTGCTTGTAACCATAGCAACAGCTGCTCGAGTCCAGTTAGGATGATACATCAACATACATCTAGTCATTAAGTATGTGTTTTACGAATTCAACACTGTTACTGGGCTAGAGACGCCCAAATACTTATTTGTATTTATTTTTTTATTAGGCCTAGTTGATGCCCAAACCCGTCTATTGTCTATATTGGCTTTACAAATATTTAGACACACGGGTAATGCTAAAATACATTTTGAGGGCTGTTACCGACAAGCCTAATCAAATTGCTCGCTAATAGACTAGTATAAACCACACTAGAAATAGGAAGGGGAAAAAAAACTCTTTACCCAGAGAAGTGCGAGCATATGGAGTCTCTCAAAAGGGTTGCAATAGAGACATCTATTGGACAAATACTGAAACTACAGGTATCTCAACACGAGTTGAATTAACTCTAGCTTGATTTTGTCATCTAGTTAGTATAATAATTTAAACAAAAATAAACAGCTACTCACGTGTCCATACTTCCTAAACGGCTACAACCATAAGAATTTAGCCAGGAGAGGTAATCAATACCCTCACTGTTCAAGAACCAAACCTATTATCAATAACAACCTCACAGTTCGTTCCATTTTGATTATTATCTGTACTATTGCAGAGAGCATTATAAAGCATAGACAACACTTATGGGAAACTGATCAGACTCATTGATCTGCTGCTGCACTTCCATATGGATAAACCTCAAATGCATTTTAAACTCAAACATTGAGAGAACCTGTTCCCTTTAAAATGAAATATTCATCTTTAGTGGGCTACACAGAAATTCCCTACATTCCACTGCACAATAGCTGGACACCATGGTAAATGTTCCATTAGAAAGAACTTCGGTTGAAAATGCACAATAGAATAATTATTACTGTGGATTTAGAGGGTGCTTTTTTCTCATCTCATAACACACGTACACAAAAGCTACCAACCCCAATTAAATGCAAAATATTCCATATATATATATAAATAAATATATAAATAAATAAATTTTAAGACCACCCCTCTGCATAAAGCATGTTCACTAAGAGGAATAATAGATAACTTACTCTGCATTTTAATAATTGGATTTAACAAGGCAAATGAACAGCTTGATAGACAGTGTTGAATTTATCTGCTCATGTTGGTCCAGTAAAACCATCTGGATCCATGGAATTATTACAAAATAAAAGGTCACCTCTTTAAGAACATCAAAACTCTTGCACCCAAGAAAACAATATTGAAGTCAATATCAACCGCATCACAAAGCATTGTGGTTAACAATTACCAGTCCAAGTTACACCTGTAAGTCTCACAATCTGTAAAAGTGACAAATGTTAGTTAAATATGAGATAAAATTAAGAAACACAGTAAGACAATGCATAAATTAAATATTTTATTGACAATCTTTTCATTTAAAAACACACCAATTGATGTATACTATATGCAACTATACAATTGCAATTATGAAAAAAAATGGGGAACATCCAAACAAAAAAAAAACCCTACTTGTGGGGTACAATCTCCACAATCCTCTACAGGCCGGGACAAGTGCAATACCTTCCAAATACACAGCATTGCTACCAATCCCAACCTGTGCAGAAAGGGACCAAACGGCTCCAAAAGCAGTTCTCGGATGTGCTGCCACTGTCAGTTTTGCATGGATTTGCACAGCGCTCTGTCTTAAGCTGAATGCAAACCAGCAAAACTGACTGGGGTCCAGCAAGGTTACACAAGATAAGTAATGGTTGCAATCCGCCATAAAACTAACAAGAAGGTGGTTACACAGCATAGAGACATAGGAGTGTTCGCAAGAGACTTCAGATCCCAGATGCATTTAGCTAGAAGTACTTCAAGTGCTCACACTGCAGTAGATGACAGAAATACTACCTGCACTATAAGCACTTTAGCACTGCTGAAACTCTAACACAATGGCAACAATGGCAGGTTTTATTTAAAAGAAGGGGTGGGTGGATAGCCACCTCTTTTCAGATTTCAAATCAGAATTTGGGTAACGTGGAGAAGCAGCAGGCCACCATCAGTTTTGCATAGATTTGCACAACTCCTGTTTTCTTGTAGTGCAACTATGCAAAACTAGCAGAGAACTGCACCAAAAGATAAAAAAAAGGGGGAAAAAATACTTAATTCACATATGGATGAAAGTCACAGTCCCTCGTGCCAGAAGGAGCACTTAGGGCAGTAGGTGCTAGTCTACTTCACTATCTGCACTAGATGCACCTTAGCACAAAGCCGTTAGGTATGGTGTCTTGGTGAAGGATGTTTGGCGGAGGGAAAAGGCAATGGCCAAGTGTATTGCTAGAAGTGCCTCCACTGCAGTAGATATTCCATAATACTACCTGCACTGTAAGCACTTTGACAATACATTGACTCCAACCATGTCCACACCATCAACGAAAGCCTCCAAAGAACTTGCGGGCAACTACTCCCATCTTTCTTGAGGTTTCTGAGAGGGGAAAGGGGAGAAATATTTGAATTAGTTAATTGCCTATATATTAAAACAAATTTAAAAGCAAAATAGTAAATGGGATTGACTTTCTACAATACAAACGCGAGGGCCTCATGGCAAAGCACATGTCACTCGGGCACTGCGGTACTATTCATATCCAACTTTGACGGTGTATCGCTCTTTAAAAAAAAATCTAACTCCACCAAACCATCATTACCTACTTCGCTCTCTCCGTTTTGAAGGTGCATTTCACTACCAATCTCCAAGTTATGAGAACTAGAGTTGAGCGAGTGAATGAATTGCGCAGCCTGCGGACCGCGCCGTCGTTCTGTGTGGCGCATGCGCAGTGAGACGCTCTCCGATCACCCCTCCCCCCCCACCTAAAACAATCTGCACTAACATGGCGCCGCTGAGTTCACTAACCGGATCATTATTCGCTTAAAAACTACTATATTAGACAACAAGTAATACGTTCCATTTGTCAAACAGGTAGAAGCAACAAAACGGGTCTGGGAAATAAAGTGGCGAGTTGTTTTCGAGTTCAGCCGATGTTGAGGACAGCTGCTAATGCTAAGCTAACTGGCTAGGATTGTGGCTTAAACGTGCACTCAAAATACAAAAACAAGTAAATGTCTTAATGTCAACAAATAAGGCGCTCATAGTATTTACACGAAGCGTTTCCTGAGTGGAACTAGCCGGTTAACAGTAAAACTACAATGGCTATTGCTGGCTAGCTCCATCCATTCCCCATTAAAACAAGTCGATAAAAACCAACAAGCGCATTATGTGGCTAATTAACTTTAATAATTGTAACACCTCTCCACATGTATCCTTAAAAACCTAAAGCAAAAAATGATAGCAAAAAGGGGGGGTGTTTTTGTCCAGCGCGCTGTTGCTAAGCTAGCCTGTGCGCACGCGGCCTACGCGTCCCCCCATGTGCTACTGCTTTGTTCTGGAGGCACTTTAACTCGCACGCTCAACAGAACGAGAAAACATCACTCTACAAGTCTAAAAACAACTTAATTCGCATTCGACTACGCGAACGCGTATTTACGATGCGAATTTAAGCGTACTGCGCAGGCGTGCGGTGAAATAAAAGAGTTGGTAGTTGCATTGCAGCAAGCATGCTTTTCAAATCTCCCACATTCTCCCCAAGTATGGAGGTGGAGAGGACTACCATGCGCCACTTACTACATTGTTTGTATCACCATCGTTGTCGCTTGCAATAGCCGAGTTGAAATCCTGCGCGGAAATCACCTCTTATGTGTTTAAGCGGGAAAACGCGATTGAGTTTGTGAGACTAAGCCAGAAAATTTGAACAACAGGTTCCTAGTCAATAACGCACAGTAAGACACTCACCAGTGAAATCCACCATCTTCACTCACTTGCCGTTTACTGCCACTGCTCTGGCCAAATCTGCGAAACTGGTGCGTAAACTTAAAAGTAGACCGCGATCGAAAGAAACGCACGCGGCGCGCATCCAAAGCGAAGTGAAACTTCTGCTAAAACGACTTAATCATAGTAAAACTGCAAAAGTGGCGCGAACGCGACCTGCCTTGAACCATGTGGGTGAATGAAGGGCGGCTCCCGTTGAACGTAAATATCTACAACCCCCAACTCCTTCATTAGCATAAATAAACTACTTCCGATCTTTAGCCCTCCAACCAATCGAATAGAAAGTATTGGCGTCGGAAAAAAACAACGAGCGAACAGGCACGAGCGCGTGGATGCCCGTATTAATCATGCAATAAATAATAATACAAATCCGAAAATCAAAGTTAAACCTGAAAAGCGGAAAAATGATGTGAGCTGTGGTTGCAGCCTAGCTGAAATGTTTTCATGTAAATACTACTACTACTACTACTACTGCTAATAATAATAATAATAATAAAGTACAAATAAGTTTTTTGAGTAACATATACAGATTGTGTGTTATAAAAAATATATTATTTATTAGAAATCAAAAATTAGTGTACAATTGGTGTACAATTTTCACTCAGAAATTGCTAGTTTCACTGTTAATTACAATGAAACTATGAATTGACTTAAACGTGAAAATTTTGAAGTAGAAAGACTGAAATAACATTTTCTTGTAAAACATACTCCTATAATCTTTGTTTTATTTACAGGTTTTTTTAATGAGAATATCATTTTTACAGTGTACAATGCGGTAGAGTAGGTTATTTGTATATATTTCCAAAGAGTGAGGAAATTGGTTAAAATATACAATTTTAATGTTTTTGTTTGTTTTGTTTGTTTGTTTTTAATGGTATATCAAAAAATGTATATTTTTTAAATGTGATTGTTGGTACATTTGACCAGTTTTTACCATACTTTCAAAAAACATTTAAAATAGGGAAAATATGCAATATGCAAACAATTGAAGACAAAATGTGTTTTACTGAGAAAAAACAAGATTTGGTTTTTAAAAAGCCTTTTTCCAAAAGGTACATCTGGAAAAAGGGGGGTCGTCTTATAATCAGGGTCGTCTTATATTCGGGCCAATACGGTACTAAATCAGATTTTTTTAAGTGAATCATAAAATGGATAATAAAATGAGTATATAATATAACTGTTCCTCTTCTTTTTATACCCCTTTATTTTCAGATGATGAAAAATTACATTCATGGCATGAAATCAGAAATCAGTGCATTAAATTAGATGAGCATTTTTTTTTTTGTATGGCATGTTTTTAGTTAGGTTAATTGTAAAAATAGCAAGGTTTGCAATGACATGCAAAGAGAGAAAGAATATCAAACTTCATGATGTGCATCTTGCTGTATTGTTTATAACGTGTTCATAAACATAAGGTGGAATTCCTTTTGATAAAGCAGAAAAAGTGCATGTTTTCCTCTTTGTTCCTCACAAAGTCTTCAGACAGCAAGAGTTGGAGTGAGCTACGGGCAGGTCTTGTGCTTGATCGCTGGCTTGTAACCTTCCCAACCCCCCATTCTAATTCAGGACTTTGAGAACAGGCTCTTTTGCTCAATGGGGGCAGATTTCAGGCCTCACATGGATGTGGGGGTCACATTCGGCTTAAGGCTGCCTCTTGGTCAACACCCCGTTCCCCTGTGTCTCTGGACAAAGGATGCAATTCCATTTTGGAGGGAGGGAAGGAGGGTGGATATGATGAAGCTCAGTGTCCTGGAGAAAAGAGAAGAGAAAAAATCATTCGCATAGTTCTGAGAACTGAAAAAAATGTTATAAGTAGAGGGAGAAGAATAATATATTATAGATGATTTCAACTTTTTGGGAGATTGCATCTACGAAAAGGATGATGAAGAAGGAAGTTAATTCTTCAAGAATGAAGAATGTTGGACAAGCAGGAAGAGGAACCATCCTGTTTCTTTGCTTTATTTTTTTTCTGTTGTATTTGCCTTTTCTCTCTCACTGTATCTTCTTCCTTATGTCTCTCTCTCTTTCCCTCTCTCTGTCTCTTCCTCTCTTAAAATGGCAGCAGACTCCACCCACTTCAGGGGCCAGGCAAAATTTGTTGTTTGTCTTGAAAAAGCAAGGCCAGGAATTGTCACTGTTGGTGACCCAAGGTCAAGCAGACTCACCTCTCTCTACCACAGTCCATTCAACCGGGAAATCTCACAGACGAACACCCTGGAGAAATTCAATCAACACATTTTCAAAATATGAAAAATGGGTATATAAACTGTAAACAGTTGTTGTGAATTTTATTTTAATTGTATTTAGGTTGGTTACTGAACTGAGGGTTTAATGTGGTTTTATTATTTCGCTTTTTTAATGGAGTTGTTAAATCTGTATTTAATATTTTGTATGTTGGCAGTGTGACTCCAAAGATAACATATTATATTTATTGAAACTGTATTGAATTTTATAAAGAAAAAAAAAAACTAAGTGAGTATCGGTAAGAATAAAATATTATTATATTTTAAACACATTACACTGAAAAAAAAAATGGTGTAGAATTTACTTTGAAACAATTTCCATTTAGAAATTGTTCTTGCTATTTTCATGTAGAATTGCAAGTACTACTTTAAATTAAATGTGAAATTTTGAAGTAAAAAGACTGAAATAGTACACTCTGGGAAAAAAATTGAAAAATAAGGCACAATAGGAATTTCCGTATTTATTTTTTACAGGTGTTTTACCTGTATTTTGAACTGTACACTGCATTTCTTTGTGTTTTAGCATTAATGGAAAAGTCCAGTAAATGAATGGATAATGTCCAGGTAATGAGTTGCCAGTACTTTTTTCTGTTATTTTACGGATTTGTTTCTTACAGTGTATTTTCTTGTAAAATGTACTCTAGTAGTCTTTGTTTTATTTCAAAAATAATTTTTTACAGTGTAGGAACATAATTCATCTTAGCATTAGAAGTGAAGCTGCTTTTCATAAAACCTAAAACTATATTCAAGATTTAAATAGACTAATCTTTATGATGCAAGTGCTGGAGAAGCACTAATCAGAAAATAAAAGACATGAACTGGATTGTTCCAGATGTACATGGGAAACAAAAAAAACCCCTGCAAAATTATGGAGCACTTCATTGGTCTTATACTGTAAGTCTCTGCCAAACCACTTCAAATACATTTTGCAAGTATTTGTAAATACATAACAGCGATATTTGCTCTGTCAGTGTTCGTTTGTTTTTTTATGAAGACATTATGCAACATGTTGTGGTTATAATCCGGTGCATATTACTGCTATACTTATATTTGTTTATGGAGTTTCAGTCAAATAATTTTCTTTTTTTTTGCACAGAATGATAGAAACTTTTACCAAATGTTATTGCTTCTTTGTTACTTTTTGAATTATCTTATTGATCTTTAATACAAGCACAATCATAAACAGCTTTCTAGTAAATACAAAATTTCTTGATGGTCCCTTATTTCATTAACATGTGTTTTCCATAAACACCAGGGAGATTTCATAGTGTATACAAGAATTGATTGAACCACTTGGGTGTGAATAGTATTTGCCTCATGTGCCTCAGGCCATGTCCACAAGTACACAGGTATTTTTTATAAACTGAGTTTTTCCTTCTTCCGTTTTTAAAAAAATCTCCGTCCACATGAAAATGCAAACGCATGCTATGAAGCACCGTCAAGAGCATGCCAAACCAACAGGTGGCGATATACGCCAATCCGCCAAAAAACTCGAGAGAAGAAGAAGAAGGTGGCGATATAATCTCAACGTAAAGCCATGTTGGCCAATCAGAAGCCTGAAAAAGTTTCCAGTAGGCGGAGATAACAGCGCAGGCGCCGACGTCACAAGACAAAAACTTCGGTTTCGCTGTCTACATGATAACACTGCAACCAGAGATTTTGAAAATCTTCACTCTGGCAGGCGTTTTCAAAAATGTTCGGTTTCAGTGAACTGGTGCTGCGTTTGCTTGTGGACGAACGGCCTAACCGCGTAGAAAAAGCTGCGGTTTTAAAAATAGCCGCGTTCGTGTGGACAGGGCCTCAGTAAAATAAATAAGGTCATATTAAAGTTTAATTCTGGAGTTATATGTGTTACAAAAACTCAATCCATTGCTGCCAGGTTACACAAAAATTATGTCATGCTGTAACATCTAAATTAACTGGTTTTATTTGAATCATAACTATAGTTTAGATTGAATCAAACTAACAACATTAAGTTAAAACAACAAACGGGAAATTATAAATGTTTGCAGTTTAAATATCAACCATGCTCTTTTGAGGTGCTGTTTTGCAACTCTTTTCTATTCAATGCAAAGTGTATTATAGAACTGTTGTATTCTAACTAACCACTAATGTTGTTTTTCTGAAGGAAGTTTTCCGGTTTGAACTTGTTTCTTTGTATAACTGTGTTGTTGTATTTTAGCATCTTTGGGGAAAAACAAGTCTTAGTATCATATGTCATGTGTTTGGTATGGCATTTACATTTGAAAACAAAATTCGGTCCCACTTTATATTAAGTGGCCTTAACTATGTACTTATATTTAAATTAATAATTTGGTACAATGCACTTATTGTGTACATACATGTTTTTACATTGTACTTATATTTTAAAAATACCTGCATGTAATTACATCTGTAATTCATTTCTGTAATTACATTTATAATTACACAGTTTACCCATCCCTTACACCTTAACCCACCCTTATACCTACCCATACCACCAAACCTGTCCCTAACCTTACCCGTATCCCACCTCAATAGCAGCAAAAGTTTTTCAATACAATATGAACACAATAAGTACATTGTACTTATTTTTTGATGTAAGTACATAGTAGTTAAGGCCATTTAATATAAAGTGGGACCCAAAATTCTCTCACTAGATCTGAACAGAATTTCTCCCCTTCCACCAAATAGAACAAAAGTGAGCTATGTTACAAGTCATTTTGACATAGAGAGGATTTTCTGTTTTCCTGAAATGGTAGGTAATGTTAAAGCATTGGACTTAAACTTATTTCCCCACCTTGTTACACTTGCGGTGTTTCTGGTCAAAAAGTACAGGTCTACAAAAATTAATTGTAAATCTCTCATTCTGCTACACTCTTAAAAATAAAGGTGCTTCAAAAGGTTCTTCAAGCGATGCCATAGAAGAACCATTTTTGGTTCCACAAAGAACCATTCAGTCAAAGGTTCTTTAAAGAACCATCTCTTTCTTACCTTTTTATAATCTGAAGAACCTTCTTTCGCCACAAAGAACCTTTTG
>NW_015549599.1:61466-66969 GCF_001515605.1 Sinocyclocheilus anshuiensis | reverse complement strand
GTCAAGAGCATGCCAAACCAACAGGTGGCGATATAATCTCAACCGTGAAGCCATGTTGGCCAATCAGAAGCCTGAAAAAGTTTCCAGTAGGCGGAGATAACAGCGCAGGCGCCGACGTCACAAGACAAAAACTTCGGTTTCGCTGTCTACATGATAACACTGCAACCAGAGATTTTGAAAATCTTCACTCTGGCAGGCGTTTTCAAAAATGTTCGGTTTCAGTGAACTGGTGCTGCGTTTGCTTGTGGACGAACGGCCTAACCGCGTAGAAAAAGCTGCGGTTTTAAAAATAGCCGCGTTCGTGTGGACAGGGCCTCAGTAAAATAAATAAGGTCATATTAAAGTTTAATTCTGGAGTTATATGTGTTACAAAAACTCAATCCATTGCTGCCAGGTTACACAAAAATTATGTCATGCTAAATTAACTAAATTAACTGGTTTTATTTGAATCATAACTATAGTTTAGATTGAATCAAACTAACAACATACAACAAACGAATAAAGAAATAAAATAAAATAAAAAAATAATAAATATTTAAAACAATAAAATATTCATAAAATCTTTTTTGCAGTGCAGTTCTAATCACCCTTTAAAGTTTATTCTATAATAACTAGCTGACTTATCCTTAAATATATATTTTATTTTATTTTAGATTTATCTTTCTGACTCATAAGTTTGATATATGATAAAGTATAAAACAAAAAACAAAATTCGGTCCCACTTTATATTAAGTGGCCTTAACTATGTACTTATATTTAAATTTGGTACAATGACCCATACCACCAAACCTGTCCCTAACCTTACCCGTATCCCACCTCAATAGCAGCAAAAGTTTTTCAATACAATATGAACACAATAAGTACATTGTACTTATTTTTTGATGTAAGTACATAGTAGTTAAGGCCATTTAATATAAAGTGGGACCCAAAATTCTCTCACTAGATCTGAACAGAATTTCTCCCCTTCCACCAAATAGAACAAAAGTGAGCTATGTTACAAGTCATTTTGACATAGAGAGGATTTTCTGTTTTCCTGAAATGGTAGGTAATGTTAAAGCATTGGACTTAAACTTATTTCCCCACCTTGTTACACTTGCGGTGTTTCTGGTCAAAAAGTACAGGTCTACAAAAATTAATTGTAAATCTCTCATTCTGCTACACTCTTAAAAATAAAGGTGCTTCAAAAGGTTCTTCAAGCGATGCCATAGAAGAACCATTTTTGGTTCCACAAAGAACCATTCAGTCAAAGGTTCTTTAAAGAACCATCTCTTTCTTACCTTTTTATAATCTGAAGAACCTTCTTTCGCCACAAAGAACCTTTTGTGAAACAGAAAGGTTCTTCAGATGTTAAAGGTTCTTTATGGAACCATTTAGACAAAAAGGTTCTTCTATGGCATCGTGAAGCACCTTTATTTTTAAGAGTGTATACTATCGCCAAATCTTGGATTCAATCTTTTTATCAACTTTTCAATTAGCACAGGTTTTGTTCTTCTTTTTGTAACTGGCTGATCATAGGCCTCAATGATTATCCACAATAAAAATTATCCACAAATAATGCTTTTTTTCACTCAAAAGCTGAGGACAGATTTACAAATAATTTTTAAAAGGCCGGTCATTAACATCAACACGATATGATCACTTGATTTTATTCACAGATTACATTTGACGTATATATAGCTACATAATGTAAAATACAGTGGAACTTAACACTTCAAATGTCTGAATGCCGCTGCATTAAATAATCAAATATAAAAGTTTTGATATAAAGTTTCTGTATCTGTGTGCCTCAAATGTTGCAGGATCTTTTTACTAACATCACTTCTATTCTTTATTTCGGCTTAATGTTCATGAATCAGCTGGTGTTCTTATGATTTTTAGTGGATGTAATTTCTCCTCAAGTTCATATAAATGTCCTAGTAAATGACTATTGATTTATAAGTCAAACCATACAAACTTCTTTTTGTCTAATGTTTTGCTTAACAAAGGTGCTTCTTTACAATAAATGACACTTGGTGTGATGTTTTGTTATCTAACGCAATAACATTCATACATTTTTAACCCTATGTATCATATTTGATATGCAAATGAAATTTCTAAGGCCTCTAAATGATCAACATGATCAAAACTTTGCAGAAAATCCTATCGTACACAATCTACCACCTTCTGCCGTCTGATTGATAGTTTACACTTTTTTAGCAAGTAAAATACCTTTTAGTATAATTGTAAAAACATCCACCTTCAAGTCATGACTTTTTGCTGTGAAATCTGATTTTTATAAGGTAAACATAAGAATAACTTGAATATTATTAGTAATATTTCAAGATGAACATTCACTGGAGCAATTTAGGATTACTTGAATATCCATACATCTTTTTTATTTTATTTATTTATTTTTTTAGAAAAATCGTGTTCAAATGTATCAGATATGATCATCAGGCTTTTGAAGAATGTTTATTTGTTCATCTCTCAATTATCATTGTATTGCATTGCATTATATGTTTTTAAACTAAGCATTTAAAAAATAAATATCTTACTAAGACATATTATTGTGAGATTTAGAGTGACGGCTGATATGTATGTAATTTTATGTAAGGAGCCTGCTATACTGTTATAAAGATCTCACTGATTTACATTAAAAGCAGATAAAAAAAAAATCATCAAAAAAACATTTTTGGCCAAATCAGCATCTGCACCAAACTGTATATTTCTTGCACAATTTGGGTCTCTGAATAAAATTGAGGTGAGCTCCATATTCTCAATCTATATGAGCCATAAAAGCCTGATGTATATATATATATATATAAAAAAACAGATTATTATTATTATTTAAATATGTTAAGGTTTAAAACCCCTTAACTGTCACCGTCCCACCTGTGGGACGCTTGGCGCTCTTTTTTGTTGTTGTCCTTTTTCTCTATAAAATGTTTTAGTAATCATCATAAATTATATATTGTTTGAAAGCTAAGAAGCCCAAGATTCATCCTGTGAAAACCATTTTAAAATCGAACATTGCATTACCATGGAAATGGTACTTTAAAATGTTTTGGCGGTCTCCTTCCCCTTAGCGGGCAGGGGGGCTAAAGGGGAGGAATTCTTTTACAATCAAAACTTTTTATAATTTTGACAAAAAAATATAATTGCAAAGGTCTGAGTCTCAGGATTACATATTTGGTGGTTATTTTGTGATAGAAGCAATATTGACAGAGAGATTTCAACATATGTGACAGAAAAATGCATTAAAAAAATGTAATGGAGTTTGGATCACACCCGGTGGCTGTTTGTGGTATGACGCCCTAAATAAAATATCACAGAAACCTAAATTCTTTTCATATCAACTTCAAATTTGGAACATAACTTATTTAGACAGAAGGCTTAAATTTTATAGCAATTTTAGAGTAAAACCTATTGTGTAAAATATTTATTATATATAAAATAAAATAAAATTAGTACAGTGTACAGTATTAAACTTCTATAACCTTTTGATACTTTAATTTTTAAAAAGAAATTCCACTTTTGCCATAATCTGCTGATTGTCTTCTTTAAAAAGAGACCAACCTTAGGGCTGTATTCCAAAGTGTTCATAAATTACGACAATTTAAGTTTGGATAGTGCACGTTCATGCCTATTTTAAAAAATGGGGGGTGACAGTTAAGGGGTTAATAAACTGCTCCATTTAACAACAACAACAACAACAACAACAACAACAACAACAACAAAACTATTACTTTCATTCCCCAAATTATTATTTTCAAATGTATTGTCAAATTTCTGATTTGTTTCTCAGGAAGGTTTTTAAAATTCCTCTCAATCTGCAGCAGAAGGGCACTGAACTCCCTCCATCCCACTTCAATCTCTGTGTCAGAGACTCAACAGTGAGCTGGTCAGTGTTTATGAGTTTCGAGCCAATAAGAAATCCACCCTTATCAGCGATTTCCAGATCATATTCAGCCTTTAACGTTTCATAACAGAGGAACATTTTGCGATCAAACATGTTTTTGAACACCATAAGCATGTCCTTTGAAGAGCAACGTCATCAGCCACCATTTGTCAGAAGCATTACAATCCATTCCAGAGGACTACAGGAACTGGACACTTTCCAGAAGTGGAACGATCCCATGATTCTCCCATGAATCCTTATATTCTGTTTGAGGTCTGAAACACATCAAACCCCTTTTAAGATCAAACTTAACATCAAAGTAAGAGGCTATTTGTAACATTGTTTTATGAAAACCGATTCTAAACAATTTATAATCAGTGCATCATAAACAAGCACACAACATTTTTATTTCATGCTTGAAACGTCAAGTTTAAAACATTATTTTACAAGATTGCATAGATCTACTTCATCAAAACAAAATGGTTAAAGCTTCTGTACTGGATTTGAATTTTGGTCAGAGGAACATTAAACAACTTGAAAGGAAAATAATATGTCAGTTTTGAAGTTACTGTTATTATTTTTACATACAGCATCCAAGTCTTTACATTAACACTAAAATGTGTTAAAAGTTTTTTTTTTTTTTTAAATAATCAATTAAATTAATTATTATCATTTTAAATTATTAGAAAACACAAAACAATTCATGAAATTATAAAGATAACATACAAAAAATATTTTGTAAATATATATATATATAATATATTTAAATATATATTAATAACAAAAAAAAAAAACATGGATAAAAAGAAAGAACAGCTAATGAATTTTATAATCTATACAACCCAGACCTGAATTATCCTTGTCCTAACAACACAATTAAACCTTTCAGTTAGAATACATACATACAAACATACATACATACATAATAGTGACATTTTAGTTTGGAGGACGAAATTTACAAAAAAAAAAGTCCTAATCCAAGACCCGTTTTGAACACAGTGTTTCAAATTAACACAGGTAGAAAACAATTAGCCTAAGTATTGCACATTAGACTATACATTTTAGTAACTTTGGTTTAATTATCTTCCCGTTAGTCCATAAAACTGCTTCATTTTGTTTTATAAATGATTGTAAAAATGCAGCAGCCTTGTGCTGATGTGAGTTGCATTTGTTTAAAAATATTTTGGCTGGATTTCATGTAAGTGAGCGTTGATTTTACCACCTAGTGGTACAGAACGGTACGACACTAAGAACACACTTTAAACATGTAAATACTATGCAGATATTTGGACGTTTATATTGAATAACTATTGTCTTGAGTTGCTACACACAAGTTTGGTATCAGTAAGATTTGTAATGTTTTTTTTTTTTGAAAGAAGTCTTCATTTATTTGATCAGAAATACAAATATAATATATATATATATATATATATATATATATATATATATATATATTATATTTATATATTTTCTATATTAAAATTGATACTTTTTTTTCAGGATTCTTTGATGAATAAAAAGTAAAAAATAACAGCATTTATTCAAAATAGGGTCCCACTTTATATTAAGTGGCCCTAATACCTGTGTACTTACATAGTAACTAGATGTGTACGTAGTATGTAACCA
>NW_015549599.1:44309-59460 GCF_001515605.1 Sinocyclocheilus anshuiensis | reverse complement strand
GTTGTGCTGCTTAATATTTTTTTGGAACCTGTTTTTTCAGGTTTCAGGATTCTTTGATGAATAAAAAGTAAAAAATAACAGCATTTATTCAAAATAGGGTCATATTAAGTGTTGTAACAATATACACTACCATTCAAAAGATTGAGGTCAGTAACATAGTATCTACAGCTGTAATGTTTGTGTAACTACACATATGTAACAACCCTCCGAATGGTATGTGTTAATGCAAATGTGTAACAGGACATTGGTAACAACACTTTTTGGTGATGAAAGTACAATTTTGCAACAGGACTAACAGCACTTTTTTGGTAAAGAAAGTGTTACACTTAAGTAAACATTTCCTATGGATTTATCATGTAATTACTCTGATGTTACACAGCAGCTGCCAGTAAGTTAGGCTTTACATATAAATTGTGGTTGGTGTCCATAATGTTACAGTTTATATTAATGGACAGTTCCTGAGGAGTTACCATGTAAGTACACTGGTATTACAGTGGTGCACCAACTCCACCAACTTGAGATCCAACTCCTCCCACTTTACATATCCCTAAACCTACCCATCTCCACCCCCTGGATCAAATTGTTCCCATTACTCTTATACATATTGTTGTTACAAAATGTAGTTATATATGTCCTGTTACACATTTTTACTTACACAAACCATTTGGAGGGTTGTTACATGTGTGTAGTTACAGAAATATTACAGCTCTAGATACTATGTACCAATGTGTACTTACACTGTGGTTACATACTACGTACACATCTAGTTACTATGTAAGTACACAGGTATTAGGGACACTTAATATAAAGTGGGACCCAAAATAGTAATAATTTGTTACAATCTACACTACTGTTCAAAAGTCTGGGGTCAGTAATTTTTATTTTTTTGAAAGAAATGAATGCTTTTATTCAGCAAGGATGTGTTAAATTGATAAAAAGAGATAATAAAGACATTGATAATATATGATCAGCATATTAGAATGATTTCTGAAGGATCATGTGACACTGAAGACTGGAGTGTGATGCTGAAAGTTCAGCTTTGACTTACAGAAATAAATTATATTTTAATATATAATTTAATATAAAACTGTTATTTTAAATTGTAATAATGTTTCACAATATTACTGTTTTTGCTGTATTTTTAATGAAATAAAAGTGAAAATAAATCTCTATTGTTTATCCTTTTGATGTTTAAAAAAAAACCACATACACATTATGAAATATCATTATGACATTATGAATCACATTATGAAATAAATGTGTTTTTGTCTAATACACATTGGCCACAATTTTCCATTGATTATTGTGGGAATGACTCTCTGTTTAATGGCCCCCTCTTCTGGTCATTATTGGGTACGGAAGTCTGAAAGATCACAATTGCCTTGTAATCCAACCATCAATCGTTTTAAAAGTTATGTAACCAATACATTGTGCTCAATTAATACGTATTTTTTGCTTTTATGAGCATTCACTGCCTCAGTCAAAATGTGATAGAAGGTCATCGGCTTTTGCTTTTTCTTAACTGTGGAAAATCATAGATGTGTCCAAACTTTTGACTGGTTGTTTATATAATGAGTATAATCATTCTGCCTTGTTTCATGTTCTGTGGAAGGTTTATATGCCCCACTCTTTGACTATGACTACAAACTCACATTGTAAATGATTTTAACTCATGCACTGCACATGTTAGACACTTGTTTCAGCAGCAGCAGCCTCAGTGAGCGAGATGGAGGGCTTGGAATCAGGGAAAAAGAATGATAAATTGTCTGAAGCTTTGGCTCATTCGCCTCAATTTATTTCATTTAGACAGATTTACCATAGCATGCTGCTGTACTAACATCTAAATCAATATCTATCATCTCACAAACTAGGAGGTTTTTCTCACAGGAGGATTGCAGCAGCTGTAGGGTGACAAATGCTTTGCATCTTGTATATCTCAACTCAGCTATTTTTCCAATGATCATCAATCTTGCAGGTTTACTTGTCACTGGTACTATAGTAAAGTATCATCAGACAATAAAAGAGTAGAATTTACATGGTAGTAGTGATGGTAGTAGTGATTACCAAGGTAGTGGTGAATGGTACCTATCCAAAAAACATAGTAGTACTTTTTTTTTTTTTTTTTAGTGTAATGCTGCAACGGCAAGATCATGGGTTAGATTCTCAATGATTGCTTGGACTAATTAAATGTGTAGCTTGAATGTATTGCAAGCCACTTTGAATAAAAGCATCTGTCAAATGCATTCATGTAATTTAAAATAAATATCTCTTAAGGTTATTTCAGAGAAAACTGATTCTCGGTCGATTTTGACTTATCTCTGAATTTGAAAGTGTCAAACACATAATTTTGTTTTTTTTCTCTGAAGAGCACATGAAAAACTCAAGATAAGACAGGTATCTTTGACAATTCAGACAGCAGGTTGATAACATGTATAACAAGATGTGTTTGATTATTATCACATAATCCTCAGCAGATATCCTGATATCTTCAAGTGCCTTCAAGTGTTTACTTTAAAATCTATAAAAAGACACTTTCAGCAGTCAAGGAGTATGATAGCCGCACTAGTGTATACAGATACATTATATATATATAAATATAAAAAAGTATTTAAAAAAAGTATATAAATATTAACCTGATGTAATCAAATCAAACGCATCTGTTGCAACAGGACAATATGACAATGAATGCACAATATATTTATGAGCAAATAATATGTTCACATTTTAATTGATTTCACCCAACAAATTACAACATTTTTTTTTTCTTTTGTTTTACAAAATTCTTGATAAATAAATAAAAATGTAAAAAAAATCTTCCCCTCCACTGGACACTAAAAAGTTGAGGTAGCACTTTACAATAAGGTTCCATCGGTTAACATTAGTTAACTTAATTAGTTAACATGATCTAACAATGAAAATACTTCTAAAGCATTTATTAATCTTACTTAATATTAATTTAAACCTTTCATGATACATTATTGGAAAAAAAAGTTGAATTTGCCAATATTTTTTTAATGGACCTGAGTTAACTACAATAAAGTAAAGTTGTATTTTTTATGAATTAACATGAACAAATATTAATAAACAGTAACAAATGTATTTTTCTAAGTTAATGCATTATCCAACAGTAACTGATGAGACCTTATTGTAAATTATTACCAAAGTGGCAAATAAAACGAAGATTACTGGAGTATGTTTTACTAGAAAATGCTATTTCAGTCTTTCTACTTTCTACTTGTCTTTCTACAAAATTTAATGTTTACTTCAATGTGTTACTTGCTGTTTCATTGTAATTATTTGTGAAATTGGCTATCAATTTCTGAGTGATAATTGTGTCTCATCACATGTTTTTCCAATGCTCTAAAACAGCCCTTAAAGCTCTTAAACATGCTCATACTTAAACTTGCCTCAATGTGTTTGATTACGAGACACTTAATAATATTTCATCAATAACATCAAATCTGATGTGACACGTTTCATATCTAAATTCAAGTACAATAGTCAGGAGATACCCCCCTGACAATGTAAAGCGCTTTGAGTGCCTAGAAAAATGTAATGAATTATTAATATTATTATTAATAGTGCAAAACATTGAAAAGTTCTCACCCTCCCATAGAGCAGATGTTCTCAATCTTGGAGATGAGATTTTATGATATTTAATGATAGTTTATGCCTGAATTTTTTAAGCATAATTTTTATAGCTGTAAGCTAAACCTAAATATGTATCTTCTCTTGGATTTAAAATACTGAAATAAACAGTTGAAAGGTGACTGAACAGAAGTCAAAATGCTGGTACTGTTTACTAGCACATAATTTTTATAGCTGTAAGCTAAACCTAAATATGTATCTTCTCTTGGACTTAAAATACTGAAATAAACAGTTGAAAGGTGACTGAACAGAAGTCAAAATGCTGGTACTGTTTACTAGCACATACAGCATCCAAATTGGATTCAGTTGAGGAGATAAAATGTGCACTTTCAACTATAAAACGCCAAACTTTAATAAGCAGAAGCATGACACATAAGTCCAGTCCTCTTTTTCGGATTCTTGGGCCAAAAAATCATGAACAAATCATCTCAAAAGTTCTGCCACTAATTTCTACTTTAGATGTTTTATTCATATGACTGAGGGAATAATAAGGACCATCCAAATGAATCTCTTCATGTAAGTGCTTTCATCTTGACAATGTCTCCACCACAAAAGTTAATGGCTGTACTGTCTCTTTTCAGTGGACTCATCTGCTCTGTATTGCATCTTTAATTGCCTTGAAGTCTCACTTAAATTTTCAATCAAACACTTCTACCGTCTGCTTAATAATTCGTACCTGGTGATTAGGTGTGTTCTGATTTTAGTACATGTAAAATGGGGTCTGTGATTGATCTGGTCGCATACTGAAGCCAATTAAAGTGCTTAATGGGGGCCAATGACTGGTGAATTAAAGGAGATTGTGAACGTTAAACAGCATGATTGAAAATGTGCTGTTGGAGGAAGTGAATCTTAGAATCTGTCTGACAAGAAGGGCATAATAATAATAATAATAATAATAATAATAATAATAATAATAATATTTGTTTTATCTTAACTGCTGCACAATTTAGTCAAAATATATTGAAAGTCCAAAAAAGAGATTACAGTGCTGGTGTTGGGGAAGTGACTTTGAAACTAGTTTCTGTCATAGAATTATTAATAAATATAAATGTCACAAAAACAAGAAAATGAAATATTAACTGATAATAAATATCACCAATAGAAGTAGAAAACACATTATTTTATAAAACAGAGTTGAAAAAAATTCTGCTGACGAACAGCAGAAGAAGCAGGACGTTAAATGATTGGGTCATGTATTTGATCAGTGAATCATTTATTTGAATGAATCAAGGAATTTTACTATTACTATTATTATTAAGTAGACACTGAATATACACATACACATACACATACACACACACACACACACACACAGTGCCTTAATAATAATATTAATAATAATAATTTAATATAATAATAGTATTAAGTTGGCACTGAAGAGTTTCAAGTTCAAGCTCGCAATGAAAAGTCATTGATTATTTATAATGAATTGTTCTCTAATGTTGTTTGTAATTTTAGATGCATTCTGGGATTGCCATCCCTGTGAAGGATACAACAGACTTTGGGCATCATAGGAGACACACTTACGATGCCTTAAAATGCTGCACATGTAGGAAGCTCACTAGGTTTTGGAACATTAATCTTTTCCTATTAATGCAACCCTCATATCATTTTAATCAATTATTCTGCAAATTCACTCTGTCGTTTAAAGTTGGATTTCTCTGCAGACATTCTGAGGAAGAGCAACTTTGCAATTTGGTCTGCCTTTCGACTCCGAGCATGATGCAAGATTCTGTAATGTTCCTGGCAATATCACCTGGACAACAGTCAGGAGCCATTCGCTTTAAAAGAGCTCAAAACTGAAGGTCAGTGGCGCTTACGGTGAAGCCATCTGCCAAAAGTTACAAGCTTTGTACCACAAAAAAATACATAATTCATTATTTTGATGCATATGATAATCTGGAGTCTTGACAATGCATTTGAATTCAAGGCTATCATTGAGCAGCCAACAGCATAGGGAGACTATAGGGTGGGACCTTTTTAACTCGATTCAATAAGAACACACCTAGAAACCATAGCAACAGCCCTAAATACCTTATAGCAATTGCATTGCAATGTTCTAGCAGCCACTTAAAAATACCCTGGCATTGAGTTTTACATGTGTAAGCAACACACTAAAACCTTGAAAATATAGTATATATTCAATCATGTATAAATGTGTATAATAAGGTGTATAATAAGTATAATAATAATGTATTTATTCATTTAAGATTACATAATGTAATTCATTACAATTTGTTTTCATTCTCTTGTTGGAGGTACAAAGTTAAGCTTTAAAATTATATATATATATATAAAAAGGAAATTAAAAAAGGCAACCTCTCTTCTCTCGCTCTCTCTCTCTCTCTGTCCTATTGTCTTATGATTTATTATTAGGTTTTGTGGGGCAAAAAAGGTCTGTCAAAAAAAAAAAAAAAACGTTTTGCTAATGTTCCCATTAAGTTACGAAAATGTTATTTCTGAATTTTCTCCGAATGTTCAAAAATGATGCTTTTGAATGTTCTCTTAACCATCTGAAACTAATAATTATTAATATTTCAAAAGGTTAGATGAACATGCAACTTAAAAGTTTAAAAAATACATATACAGGTGCATCTCAATAAAGTAGAAGCAAAAGGTGCCCTAACCAAGTATTGAGTACATGTACAGTAAATGAACATACTTTCCAGAAGGCCAACAATTCACTAAAAATGTTTGTTTTTATTGGTCTTATGAAGTATTCTAATTTGTTGAGATAGTGAATTGGTGGGTTTTTGTTAAATGTGAGCCAAAATCATCACAATTAAAAGAACCAAAGACTTAAACTACTTCAGTCTGTGTGCATTGAATTTATTTAATACACGAGTTTCACAATGTGAGTTGAATTACTGAAATAAATGAACTTTTCCATGACATTCTAATTTATTGAGATGCACCTGTAAATAAATATTGTACATTTTGAGAACGTTATTATAGACCAGATAACTTTGAACAAATGTTCTTTTAACGTTACTGGAAGAACATTTGTTTATAACTGTGAGGTGATAACCTTGTCAGAACATTCTGGGAACGTTTCATGTTAGCTGGGATTGTCCATTACTTTCTGTAGCAACGTATGAAGCACAGCTCACACAGAAGTCACTTTCAAAGCAGCTTTCTGTTGGCCAACGTGGTGAATTTCGGCGATGAAATTGAATATAATGCGAAATCTGTGCAGGGAATTCTTTCGCCCTCACATGACATTCCCAATCGCATGAATTCCTATTCAAATATCTAGATTTCGTCTGTGAAAAGTCAGTGAACAATTGTAAAACAGTTGATGGTAGCTTCACTTCCATAGCATTTTTTCCCATGTAATGGAAGTCAATGGCTACCGTCAACTGTTTGGTTACCAGCATTCTTTAAAACATCTTCTCTTGTGTTTAACAGCTGATAGAAATATACCTGTTTGGAACAACTTGAAAGAGAGTAAATGATGACAGAATTTTCATTTTTGGGTGAATTATTCCTTTAAATCTATTTAGAATGAAAGTGTCAATGTAAAGGAAACTACTATCAACAAAGATTAAAGCATTAAATGCAGTGACAGCGTCAAATAAGTTTGACTGCGCTGGGCTTCACTTTAAAAGAGCATTAGAGATTCTGGCAGGGCCTCCGTTTGCGCTCATTTGTTTGAGAGCGTGAGACGCTCTATTTTTCAGTACAGTAATCACATCTGTCTCCCCCATCTACCCCCTTCAGAGTGACAGGATGTGTCTTCCACACTGGCAGGCGCAAGACGAATGATGCTTCTTCCCTTCCGTGTCACCTCAGGGTAAACGACAGAGCTATACCATCTCCTCTGCATCGAAAACACTTTTTGTTACCCTTGACTGGGTGAATGTAATTGAGAAGCAGCCACGATGCACTTGTGTCTCCAAATGGGAGAGTCTATTTCACTGGGCTTGCAATTTACGGCCCTGCGAGAGAAAGAAAAAAGCCCTAGAAACTCAGAATAAGGGATTCTCTGACTACTGCAGGCTCATTTTACTTACTTATTTACTCAGCACTTTTTCTTCAAGGAATAGTTGAAAATTCTGCCATTTCACCCTCATGTTGCTCCAAACGTTTATGACTTTCTCTTTTCTGTGGAATACAAAAGTCTTGTCCATGCAGTTACAATGGCTGGATGGATGAATGAAGATCTAAAAGTAATAGAAAGCACCTTAAAATAACCATAAAAGTCCATACAACTTGAATGAATCAATGAATCAGTTGGTCAATAGCCTACAGTTATAGTTAACAAACAGAAAATTACATTTTATCAAAAACTATACAGCAAAACTTTTTTCTATTTTTTAAAATATTATATATATATATATATATATATATATACACTGTATGTAATTCTTATGTCAAAATATTCATATTTATTTTAAGTTCTTTCTTTTTTATTTATTTATTTATTTTTTGTAATGGTTCTTGAATCAAGATATTGTTTATTGTTAAAAATACATATATATTTTAAGTAAGTTTGAAAGTGTAGAAAGACTTAATTACGTCACTCGCAGTGATTGATGGGAGCTGGCAGTCGCTGCTGGGCCATTTTTCCCTTTGTTTCCATTTCCATGGTAGCAGAAAATATAGTTAAATCTCTCCTCAGCATTATAGTAGTGTAGGCTAGTTCGTCATCAGGAAGTTTGAAATTAAACACAATAGGCCTGTTTTAAAAATGATGCTAAAATCACACCGACTTCTATAGGTGCATATTTCATCACTTAACAGCCTCACAGCAGGTCGGGCTTGAAATGTTTATAGATTGTCGTTAAAAATCAGTTTCTCTGTGGAGAAAATGAATAAACGTTTACTTCCCAATCCCAGCTGTTGCACTCTATTATGTAATAATTCATTGTACTGCGGTTTTAAGGGCTTTGTACTTGAAAGTTGCTCGAGGAAAGCAGCAGGTGTGTGTTATGTGAAATAATAAAGCAGCAAATTAACAGGTGATGATGGAAGCCAAGAGTTACCTCAACACTAACTCTTGGCTGCCATCATAGTGCTCTCTCTCTCTCTCTCTCTCTCTCTATTCAAAAAATGAATTTAATCATGTATATGCAATATATATATATATAGTAGAAAAAAAACATTTACAATGCATTTTTGTATTGAGTCAGCACTGGAACAGCTAGCGTTTTAACAGCTCTACATTTTGGTCCACAACCTCACCGGGTGACCGGTAATAATGCTTTTGATGCAGAATGCCTCGCTGTCTCCCCAACTGTGAATGGCCTTTATTCGGCCGGCCGATTGGCCAAATTCGTCGAGCAGCTCTCCCTGATTTGAAAACTTCAGAGAACGAGAAATGACATCACCATCATCATCAGCCACATTCCATTGCAGTGGGGGAGGGGAAGCGGTGGGAGGGGTGTCTGAAAAACTCCCCACACACACACACACACACACATACAACAGTTCTTTCTGGTTCTCGAATCTGATTAGCTGAGAGCCTTTTCCAGGCGTGTGATATTCTAGTGATAACAAAACTCCAACCGTTTCACCCTTTGTATCATTCCTCTTGCAGTTTTTCCCACAGCGAGTGTAATGGTGGACAAATACACTATAATATTATAAATAATACTGTTTTTGTGTTATGGAATGTATATATTTTTAGACTTTTTGGGGTGAGAATGTAGTTGTTTAGACTTCAAATATGGGGTTTGCTAATAAAGATTGCTGTCAATGGAAATCACCCTTAATAGATGAAAGAACAGTTTGACAAAGATATCATTTTCGCAAACTAATGTTTTATTGTGAATATGAGATTGAGCTGAAGAATGAATGCTGTATCAGATGCAGGTAATCACACTCGCTCAGTCCATCTCTCTCTCATAATACTCTACATAATACTGTGAGCTTTTAATGCAGTAATACAATACAATAAGCTTTTAATGAAGCAACTCGAAGTTCCTTCGTTAGTTCTAAAATGACGTTTACAAATTAGTAACGAAGGCTTGGGCTCAGCTGTTAAACTGTCAAACTGAGATTTGAATCCATGATGGAAGGAAGTAGTTCTGCACAAGAGGGGTTTTAAAGACACTGTTGTTGTCTCTTTATATTTATTCACTTGTGCACACACATCGTATATATATATATACACACACACACACACACAGCCAAACTTAGAACAAGTTTATAAGCAGGAAATTATGTTGACTTTATGTTATGTTGTTTGTGACAGTGAAATATTTGTTTGCTAGTAATATGAATCTGTAATGTTCTCTGTCATTCAGTAGGATGATGATTTGTGAATCAGTTGCAAGATGATGCATTTCAAAATAAGACCTGAAACAGAATGTGTATTTGCAGCCTCAAATCAGCACGTCCATCAAAATTGCTGATAGTTTGGGTTAGATAGGTGTTTGTGTGTGTGTGAGTAAATAAAACACATTGTATTAGTAGTGATACAAAATGATGTATTTAGCTTGCATTCTATATAGATACATGTTTTCATTTCCTTTTACACAAAAAAAAAACATCACCATGATAAAGAGTTGAAACATCTTTTGTATTCAGTGGCATTTCTCAAACACACCCTCCTTTAAAATGAAAGGAAACAGACCTTTAGCTGTTGCACCAAATTCTTGTAGCGTTTACTCTGATCCTGCACGCAGCTTTAATCAGGACACCGTCGATGCACAGATCTTCCCTCTGCTGTCTTTAGGGATTTGTCCCCAGGCCTGGTTTGAAGGAGTGACCAAGAGACAGCTCATTTATCTCCCGACAAAAGAAAGCCATCTCACATTCATCCCAGCCCAAATAAAATCCCCCTTAGGCTGGAATTACATATTGATTTGATATAATAATAAATTCCCCTTCTTCCACACACCCGATTGCTCACTGAGATAAAATTATCTGTTCTGGGAAGGTGAGGAAGTCGGATGTCTTTACAGCGAGCGTCCAGCAGAGGGCAATGGAGACACACGGCTGTCTGACTGTCTGTGATGAAAGATGCTCTATTTAGGACTCTGGCTGAGGGAACTGCCATGCAAAACAATGTGCACACTTGACTGTGGAAAACACTTGATGCTTCAAGGCTCACTCTTTTTATCTTTCCGGCTGTCACAGATGTTCCACTGTGAAGACATCTTTCCTGTTTTATACACCAAAGACTTTCTCCCTCAGACTGGGCTGAAGTTACACGAGTGCATGTGTGGTTCTTCCATTTTCTCACTCCAGCTGATTTTTTTTTTGTTTTTTTAGCATTCTTAATAGAGCGTCCCGTGTGTGGGCACGTTAAGAAAATGGATTACATCAGCTTTTTTGTGACTGGTTATGCATGTCAACTCCACCAGGATACTTGCCATAATGCAGATGCATAATGTTTTGGAGTACTGGAGTCATTTTATTTAATTAATTTTTAATAATTTAAATAGAAATAAAATAAAAATAGTTATCACATTTAATTAAATAAAAAAGTAATATTTCAGATTTTTTCATATGATTGTCTTTAAATAATTAAAAAGAAAAATAGTTAATTAATTAAAAACAATAATTATTTTGATTAATTTTGATTTTTAAGATTATTTTATTTTGAAAATTTTAATTAAAATAAAATCAAAATGGTTATTCAATTAATAAAAATATTAATTTGATTTCAGATTAATTTCATGATTTTATTGTGAATACTTAAAAAATTAGGTATTAAATTATCTAAATAAAAATTAGTAATTCAATTCAGATTTATTTCAAGATTTTCCTTTGAATAATTAAGAATAATTTACATAAAATAAAATTGATAATAAATTAAGCTAATGAAAATTAGTAATTTAATTTTTTATTTTAAATTTCATTATTTTCTTACTGTAATTTTGGGGGGAAATGGCAACATCGAATTAACATTGAAAACAATTTTAAATAAATGCTCTAAATTTCAGTTTGTTAGAAGAGACTAGCTATTTCTGTAACCAAGAGGTCGTGGTCTTGGCCTGGATTGAAGGTCTAGTCATGACTCCAGCTCTGTTGTACGTTTTGCTGAGTCAAAGTAAAGGTCAGAACAGATATGGGAAAGTGGTCACTGAAACTTTCGAATTGGGAACCCAAAGATCTTTCGATCAAACCCCAGTAGGCATGAGTTAGTGAGTTTTCCTGTCATCATTGCATGCCCGAGTAAGGAACATAACCTCTGGTTGCTCCAAAGGGACTGTTACTTTAGATTAACATAACCAGATGCCCAGCAGCGTGATTCTTCCTGTTTCTTTTTAAAAGTTTTAACTATGTTCGACTTCCAAAACCTAGTGAGCTGCTTACCTATTCAAAGCATTATAAAATACTGTAACATCTCAGTGAAGACAAAAAAGATGACTATCACACTCTCAAAAGACACACAGCTCATAAAACACCTGACTATTAATGCTACACTCCTGCCAGATGGTGAAAACAAACAGCCAACAAGAACTATTTACTTTCTTTAGGCCAAAAACTAAGGCCGCAATGCTTGTATAGTTTGCAAATATGGCGATCCCAGAGTGAACTGCAAGTGAAAATGATTATAAATGATCATGTATTTCATACAATATTAAAAAGAGATCAAAATAGTTCAGTCTAATTAAGAATAGACTATTGTTCCAAAGTATAGTGAGTTATACTATAGTGAGTATATTTTAGCAATAATTGCTTTTGTATATTATACAATAATATAAATTAATTTATAAATTACTTTTCTCTCACTTTGTCCTCTTGGCTGTTTTTCACTGAGCTTGTCTTAATTCATCATGAAGGGTGCATGCAATGCTTGCCTATTTAGGATGCTTCCTATTTAGGCAGTATAGGCATCCTAGGTTTTGGAACAGAGCTGTATATATTTAATAGTCTTTGAATGACGATGAAAAACGAATACTATAACCCCCCTTGATAGCCTCTATTTATTCCACGCATCTTTACATGCATTATCCTTTTCTCCCAGTGATACACAGAAAACAATTCCACGTCATATCCGCCAGTTTATAATGACCCCCTTTACCCCGAAGGCTGATGTATGATTTGTATTCTGTCTGCTAGCCTGTAGATATATCTGTAACTCCAGGCCTCTGAGGAGATATGATGAAGTGAGCCAGTCACTAAATCCCCCTCTCATTTTTTTCTGTGATCGCTTTTTTGGATAACGGACACCGGAGATATCAGGTGTCTTATATCATGGACAGGAGTCGGTTGTTTTGAAGGGTGATGGCATCTGATGCTGATGCAGGGCGACTGTCTGACCGCCGAAGATTTTGGTCATGATGGAAATTCTGCCTGTATTTGGCATTTCGACTGACGGCAACACAAGGAAAGGTTGCCCATGAAAAAGTGATGAAGCCTGCCGATGGACTCGGGCTTTTTTGGGAGCACTTGGCATCAAAAGTAAAAGTAATCATCAAGTCTATGGGGTATCAAGACGTGAGCGATCATGAGTGTGAGCGTGTGTAGATAGAAGAGAATCTGCCATCCACAAAATGAGATCTGCTTCATTTGACCCACATGTGCCTGAGTTTTGAGGGCACTTCAAAGCACTGAGCGATAAAGAAATCCTGAGGAAGGAAAATGGGGAAAAAGAAAGAATCACAGCAGGAAATCAAAGCCTGACTCCTCCAATCAGGGACAGAGATTAGAATCAGTGAGTGAAAATCGGACTGGTCCACTCCAAAACTCTTCGCTTTGTGGACCTTAGAAACTCAAACATGTTTGCACAGAATCTCTCATACCGTATGAAGGCCTCAAGATGTGTTTGGACACTTAAAGGGGTAGTTTGTGCAGAAATGTAACCTCTGTCATAATTTTTTCACCCTTGTGCCGTTCTGACTTTTCTCTAGTGCAGAACACAAAAGATGTTTTGAAGAAGCTGTCTATCTATCTATAAACTTACTGTAACTGTGTCTAGTTGTGTAATACTGTGTAATACTATACTTTTTTATATTTTTATGCTTTAATTTTATTATAATGTGTCTTTTTGTATTTAAATATCCGAACTGGAAGTTTCATTACCAAGAAAAAAATCCTTATAAATAATAAAGCAAAGCAATTAATACATATATAAATTTAAATATTTATAATGTTAAAATATAATATTTGTAATATAAAATGTTTGCTTTTCTTACCCCACTGGCAGATAGTTTTTCTTGTTTTAAGCATAAACCTATTATATTTAATTCGATTCTGCTGGAAAGAAAATCTAATATCTAATATGAAATTTTGGCATTTAAAGTAAATATATCTTGTTTTAAAAATGTTTAGATATTTATACTGAAAACAAGGCAAATATGCTAAGAGCATTCATCTCAATGGAACCTGCTGAAGTGGTGCATGCAGCTTCAGAAGTGTGTGACCTGGATTCTGCCATCATGGGCGTTCGGCTCATGAAATACTTTGTTTAGCCAATCACCTTTGTTGTGCCACGTGACAGATGATTCTTGCATCTATATCAATGTGTTTTATGTAGCTTCCAATAAATTCCCTCTGATCAGGATACACAACTTATACACTCCTTTTTCTTTTTGGTGTATCTGTGCAATCTACCAGGAGGAACCAACCGGCCAAACTCTGAGCCCCTGAGCGAAGCATCACTCGATGCAGCTCTAAGTAAATTCCTCTCGCTGTCGGCAGATGATTTCAGCGACAGATGATGTGCTTTACCCACTGTGCCACACTGGAAATGTCACCTGTGAAGACCAACCCAAGCTGACACATCTATAACTCAGCAGGTGTCATTCCAACCACGAGAGCGCCTCGCTCTGTGGTGTCGCTGACAGTAAAAGACAAAATCCCTTCCCGAGGAGAGCTGGCACAAAGCAGGCTGCTCTTAAATCCAGTCCTTTATGGCCATACTTAGTAATTACTGAACAATGACAATGTACATTCTTAATTTCTGACCGCTTTTGACTGTCACTGTCTGAGAGAGCGGGATAGGAGATTGGAAACACTATCAGATACACTTACTTGCCGCTCTCTGCGGGATTCCTGGGGGAAGAAAGGCGGAAGTCGCTAACAATTTTAAACCAGCAAATGTGGAATTGTAAGCCGTTCCCACTGCTATTTATAGTCCTCGCTGACAGAGGGCTGGAGATTTGACATGAAGGGAAATATCTGAAAGCAGCTCGGTGTAATCGCCTCAAATTGAGACTTTTGCACCATTATTTCCAATCAGAATCCCTTAACACGGAGCCAGCCCTCTACAATAACCCTCGCTCGCTAACCTCCCTCCCGATCCTCTCCATCTCGTCTCATTTCTCCATAGGATCATATGTACAACAAATTAAATTAATTCTCTGCCAACCCTTATATTTCCTCAGAGAGGCTTCTACCTATGCTATATCAGCCCAGAGCCGATCCTCCCTATACGCAAAGTACGCAAGCTGCGTAGGGCCCCGGAAACACCAGTGCTCTCAAAGATGATTTCATTTTAGTTTCGTTTTTGAATTTGGCCAGCGGTTATGAAAACCGCTTATGTCATTTCTTTTAATGCGGTGCGCTGTCGCCCTTTCTACGTAAAAATCAGTCAAATCATGTAATG
>NW_015549599.1:36631-43873 GCF_001515605.1 Sinocyclocheilus anshuiensis | reverse complement strand
CACACACACACACACACACACACACACACACACACAGCCAAACTTAGAACAAGTTTATAAGCAGGAAATTATGTTGACTTTATGTTATGTTGTTTGTGACAGTGAAATATTTGTTTGCTAGTAATATGAATCTGTAATGTTCTCTGTCATTCAGTAGGATGATGATTTGTGAATCAGTTGCAAGATGATGCATTTCAAAATAAGACCTGAAACAGAATGTGTATTTGCAGCCTCAAATCAGCACGTCCATCAAAATTGCTGATAGTTTGGGTTAGATAGGTGTTTGTGTGTGTGTGAGTAAATAAAACACATTGTATTAGTAGTGATACAAAATGATGTATTTAGCTTGCATTCTATATAGATACATGTTTTCATTTCCTTTTACACAAAAAAAAAACATCACCATGATAAAGAGTTGAAACATCTTTTGTATTCAGTGGCATTTCTCAAACACACCCTCCTTTAAAATGAAAGGAAACAGACCTTTAGCTGTTGCACCAAATTCTTGTAGCGTTTACTCTGATCCTGCACGCAGCTTTAATCAGGACACCGTCGATGCACAGATCTTCCCTCTGCTGTCTTTAGGGATTTGTCCCCAGGCCTGGTTTGAAGGAGTGACCAAGAGACAGCTCATTTATCTCCCGACAAAAGAAAGCCATCTCACATTCATCCCAGCCCAAATAAAATCCCCCTTAGGCTGGAATTACATATTGATTTGATATAATAATAAATTCCCCTTCTTCCACACACCCGATTGCTCACTGAGATAAAATTATCTGTTCTGGGAAGGTGAGGAAGTCGGATGTCTTTACAGCGAGCGTCCAGCAGAGGGCAATGGAGACACACGGCTGTCTGACTGTCTGTGATGAAAGATGCTCTATTTAGGACTCTGGCTGAGGGAACTGCCATGCAAAACAATGTGCACACTTGACTGTGGAAAACACTTGATGCTTCAAGGCTCACTCTTTTTATCTTTCCGGCTGTCACAGATGTTCCACTGTGAAGACATCTTTCCTGTTTTATACACCAAAGACTTTCTCCCTCAGACTGGGCTGAAGTTACACGAGTGCATGTGTGGTTCTTCCATTTTCTCACTCCAGCTGATTTTTTTTTTGTTTTTTTAGCATTCTTAATAGAGCGTCCCGTGTGTGGGCACGTTAAGAAAATGGATTACATCAGCTTTTTTGTGACTGGTTATGCATGTCAACTCCACCAGGATACTTGCCATAATGCAGATGCATAATGTTTTGGAGTACTGGAGTCATTTTATTTAATTAATTTTTAATAATTTAAATAGAAATAAAATAAAAATAGTTATCACATTTAATTAAATAAAAAAGTAATATTTCAGATTTTTTCATATGATTGTCTTTAAATAATTAAAAAGAAAAATAGTTAATTAATTAAAAACAATAATTATTTTGATTAATTTTGATTTTTAAGATTATTTTATTTTGAAAATTTTAATTAAAATAAAATCAAAATGGTTATTCAATTAATAAAAATATTAATTTGATTTCAGATTAATTTCATGATTTTATTGTGAATACTTAAAAAATTAGGTATTAAATTATCTAAATAAAAATTAGTAATTCAATTCAGATTTATTTCAAGATTTTCCTTTGAATAATTAAGAATAATTTACATAAAATAAAATTGATAATAAATTAAGCTAATGAAAATTAGTAATTTAATTTTTTATTTTAAATTTCATTATTTTCTTACTGTAATTTTGGGGGGAAATGGCAACATCGAATTAACATTGAAAACAATTTTAAATAAATGCTCTAAATTTCAGTTTGTTAGAAGAGACTAGCTATTTCTGTAACCAAGAGGTCGTGGTCTTGGCCTGGATTGAAGGTCTAGTCATGACTCCAGCTCTGTTGTACGTTTTGCTGAGTCAAAGTAAAGGTCAGAACAGATATGGGAAAGTGGTCACTGAAACTTTCGAATTGGGAACCCAAAGATCTTTCGATCAAACCCCAGTAGGCATGAGTTAGTGAGTTTTCCTGTCATCATTGCATGCCCGAGTAAGGAACATAACCTCTGGTTGCTCCAAAGGGACTGTTACTTTAGATTAACATAACCAGATGCCCAGCAGCGTGATTCTTCCTGTTTCTTTTTAAAAGTTTTAACTATGTTCGACTTCCAAAACCTAGTGAGCTGCTTACCTATTCAAAGCATTATAAAATACTGTAACATCTCAGTGAAGACAAAAAAGATGACTATCACACTCTCAAAAGACACACAGCTCATAAAACACCTGACTATTAATGCTACACTCCTGCCAGATGGTGAAAACAAACAGCCAACAAGAACTATTTACTTTCTTTAGGCCAAAAACTAAGGCCGCAATGCTTGTATAGTTTGCAAATATGGCGATCCCAGAGTGAACTGCAAGTGAAAATGATTATAAATGATCATGTATTTCATACAATATTAAAAAGAGATCAAAATAGTTCAGTCTAATTAAGAATAGACTATTGTTCCAAAGTATAGTGAGTTATACTATAGTGAGTATATTTTAGCAATAATTGCTTTTGTATATTATACAATAATATAAATTAATTTATAAATTACTTTTCTCTCACTTTGTCCTCTTGGCTGTTTTTCACTGAGCTTGTCTTAATTCATCATGAAGGGTGCATGCAATGCTTGCCTATTTAGGATGCTTCCTATTTAGGCAGTATAGGCATCCTAGGTTTTGGAACAGAGCTGTATATATTTAATAGTCTTTGAATGACGATGAAAAACGAATACTATAACCCCCCTTGATAGCCTCTATTTATTCCACGCATCTTTACATGCATTATCCTTTTCTCCCAGTGATACACAGAAAACAATTCCACGTCATATCCGCCAGTTTATAATGACCCCCTTTACCCCGAAGGCTGATGTATGATTTGTATTCTGTCTGCTAGCCTGTAGATATATCTGTAACTCCAGGCCTCTGAGGAGATATGATGAAGTGAGCCAGTCACTAAATCCCCCTCTCATTTTTTTCTGTGATCGCTTTTTTGGATAACGGACACCGGAGATATCAGGTGTCTTATATCATGGACAGGAGTCGGTTGTTTTGAAGGGTGATGGCATCTGATGCTGATGCAGGGCGACTGTCTGACCGCCGAAGATTTTGGTCATGATGGAAATTCTGCCTGTATTTGGCATTTCGACTGACGGCAACACAAGGAAAGGTTGCCCATGAAAAAGTGATGAAGCCTGCCGATGGACTCGGGCTTTTTTGGGAGCACTTGGCATCAAAAGTAAAAGTAATCATCAAGTCTATGGGGTATCAAGACGTGAGCGATCATGAGTGTGAGCGTGTGTAGATAGAAGAGAATCTGCCATCCACAAAATGAGATCTGCTTCATTTGACCCACATGTGCCTGAGTTTTGAGGGCACTTCAAAGCACTGAGCGATAAAGAAATCCTGAGGAAGGAAAATGGGGAAAAAGAAAGAATCACAGCAGGAAATCAAAGCCTGACTCCTCCAATCAGGGACAGAGATTAGAATCAGTGAGTGAAAATCGGACTGGTCCACTCCAAAACTCTTCGCTTTGTGGACCTTAGAAACTCAAACATGTTTGCACAGAATCTCTCATACCGTATGAAGGCCTCAAGATGTGTTTGGACACTTAAAGGGGTAGTTTGTGCAGAAATGTAACCTCTGTCATAATTTTTTCACCCTTGTGCCGTTCTGACTTTTCTCTAGTGCAGAACACAAAAGATGTTTTGAAGAAGCTGTCTATCTATCTATAAACTTACTGTAACTGTGTCTAGTTGTGTAATACTGTGTAATACTATACTTTTTTATATTTTTATGCTTTAATTTTATTATAATGTGTCTTTTTGTATTTAAATATCCGAACTGGAAGTTTCATTACCAAGAAAAAAATCCTTATAAATAATAAAGCAAAGCAATTAATACATATATAAATTTAAATATTTATAATGTTAAAATATAATATTTGTAATATAAAATGTTTGCTTTTCTTACCCCACTGGCAGATAGTTTTTCTTGTTTTAAGCATAAACCTATTATATTTAATTCGATTCTGCTGGAAAGAAAATCTAATATCTAATATGAAATTTTGGCATTTAAAGTAAATATATCTTGTTTTAAAAATGTTTAGATATTTATACTGAAAACAAGGCAAATATGCTAAGAGCATTCATCTCAATGGAACCTGCTGAAGTGGTGCATGCAGCTTCAGAAGTGTGTGACCTGGATTCTGCCATCATGGGCGTTCGGCTCATGAAATACTTTGTTTAGCCAATCACCTTTGTTGTGCCACGTGACAGATGATTCTTGCATCTATATCAATGTGTTTTATGTAGCTTCCAATAAATTCCCTCTGATCAGGATACACAACTTATACACTCCTTTTTCTTTTTGGTGTATCTGTGCAATCTACCAGGAGGAACCAACCGGCCAAACTCTGAGCCCCTGAGCGAAGCATCACTCGATGCAGCTCTAAGTAAATTCCTCTCGCTGTCGGCAGATGATTTCAGCGACAGATGATGTGCTTTACCCACTGTGCCACACTGGAAATGTCACCTGTGAAGACCAACCCAAGCTGACACATCTATAACTCAGCAGGTGTCATTCCAACCACGAGAGCGCCTCGCTCTGTGGTGTCGCTGACAGTAAAAGACAAAATCCCTTCCCGAGGAGAGCTGGCACAAAGCAGGCTGCTCTTAAATCCAGTCCTTTATGGCCATACTTAGTAATTACTGAACAATGACAATGTACATTCTTAATTTCTGACCGCTTTTGACTGTCACTGTCTGAGAGAGCGGGATAGGAGATTGGAAACACTATCAGATACACTTACTTGCCGCTCTCTGCGGGATTCCTGGGGGAAGAAAGGCGGAAGTCGCTAACAATTTTAAACCAGCAAATGTGGAATTGTAAGCCGTTCCCACTGCTATTTATAGTCCTCGCTGACAGAGGGTTTGACATTTGACATGAAGGGAAATATCTGAAAGCAGCTCGGTGTAATCGCCTCAAATTGAGACTTTTTATTTCCATTTCTGCCAACCCTTATATTTCCTCAGAGAGGCTTCTACCTATGCTATATCAGCCCAGAGCCGATCCTCCCTATACGCAAAGTACGCAAGCTGCGTAGGGCCCCGGAAACACCAGTGCTCTCAAAGATGATTTCATTTTAGTTTCGTTTTTGAATTTGGCCAGCAGTTATGAAAACATGAATGTTCATTTCTTTTAATGCGGTTCGCTGTCGCCCTTTCTACGTAAAAATCAGGCAAATCTTGAAACGTGAATGTCATACAGTCTCTTGCTTGAGACAAAAAAAAACAAAACAAACGTGTTGAAAGCGTACCGAGCCACAGAAGAGACACTGTTTCTCAATTGCTTCCCCCCCGGCAGCAGTTTGTTATATATATATATATATATATATATAACAAACTGGGACCCACTTTATATTAAGTGGCCTTAACAACTGTACTTACATTTAAATGAATCATTTGGTACAATGCACTTATTGTGTACATACATGTTTTTACATTGTACTTATATTTTAAAAATACCTGCATGTAATTACATCTGTAATTAATTTCTGTAATTACATTTATAATTACACAGTTTACCCATCCCTTACACCTTAACCCACCCTTAAACCTACCCATACCACCAAACCTGTCCCTAACCTTACCTGTATCCCACCTCAATAGCAGCAAAAGTGTTTTGCAATACAATATGAACACAATAAGTACATTGTACTTAATTTTTGATGTAAGTACATAGTAGTTAAGGCCACTTAATATAAAGTGGGGCCACAAACTGTGAGCTTCTGTAGCTAAATGCTATTTAGTGCTGAGCCGTACATGGGCCTGGCAGAGACACTGGTGCCCAGTGAGATGAAATGAAAGATGGTAACAGGAAATGAAAAGTCCATGGGATAAGATCAGGAAATACAATAAGGGGCTGTTGTGTTGTGTAAACACCTCTATGGAAAGAAAATAGATAATCAAGTCTACAGGATTGCAGTGTATTGAGCTTGGAGGTGGCTGTATGTTTCATTGCAGCATGTTTTTATCATGAGTGAGAAGTATGGAAGACTATTTCCGCCGGAGAGTGAAAAATAAAACAGGTAAAAGTAAAACAGATAAAAGTAAGAAATAGTCACATTATGAGATACAAAGTCGAATTGTGACTATAAATGTGTGTATATTACATGAACATTTTAAACAAAACAAAATTTGTTTCAAATCAGTGAGTGGCATCTGATTATCACCTTCGAAATAAAATTAATTGCTTTATATATTGCCATTTTAAATAAAAGTTTGAGAAAAAAAAATACAACTTTTGGCAGTTCAATACAGGGTAACGATCATTAACATAAAAAAAGAGAGAAAGAAAGGAAAGAAAATTTAAATTGACCTGAAATAAAATAAAATGTAATTATTAGATGAAAAATTCAAACTTATAACAAAATTTAGAAATGTCGACTTGCCAATTAATTGAAAAAAAGTTTAAGTTGAAGCACTAAAATTACTAACTAGAAATAATTAAAAACAAACAAATCTAAAACTAAAATTTAAATAAATGGAACATATAGTGATAGTAATATATAAAAAACAAACAATTTAATTCAAATAAAAAACTGAACATATAAAAACAAAGCTAATTCTAAATATTAATAAAAACTAAAATAACAGACAAATAAATTAACACTGCCCCAATCAAACAGTGTTATTTTAGTATTATTAAGATGCTATTATAGTTTTTTTATATATGTATATTTTGAATTAGATTTTATTTTTTAGATATTCATTAATTAGGTATTCATTTTATTGGTAGTTTTAGCTTTTTGTAATTTTTTAATTGTTTTTAAATGTCTATATTGTTTTTTATTGCTATTTAAGTTTTAGATTTTTTTAGTACACCAAGCTAACTTAACTGAAAATGAGAAATATTGCCTCGTTAGCTGAAATAAAAGAAGTTTTTTTATTTTATTTTCAATATTTCAATTAACATTTATTTCAAGTAACGGAAATGTTTTAGCTAGCTATAATAACCCTGCAATCAAATAATGATTTGAAAAAAAAAAAAGCTTATTTCTGGTTCATTCGTCACATCGGAAATTAAAGGTCAAGTTGACAGTATTTCATTGTGTACTACAGCATTGCAAGCTGGGTATATAGTGCACATTCCACCAAATGTAATAAATCTTTTGGATTCAGTGCACACCCACACACACACACACACACACACACACA
>NW_015549599.1:32306-36334 GCF_001515605.1 Sinocyclocheilus anshuiensis | reverse complement strand
CCCTGAGTAGGGAACGAGACACTGCGTCCTCTAGGTTTCTTGCCATGCTGCGGACGCAAGCTTCAGACGAACAAGTGAATGATGTGTAGCTCCCGTCGCCTATTTATACTATAGTCGCACCGGTAGTGACGTCATGGCTGTCGCCGGCCAACGAGTTGGTGTTTTTTCAATGTATGCTTCAGACACGGGTCACGACGAGGCGTTCCCCATAGCGACCCCTAGAGGACGCAGTGTCTCGTTCCCTACTCAGGGAACCACGGTTATAAAAGTAACCTGAGACGTTTGCATTGTGCAATAACAGTGGCCAGAAATCACTTTCCTAATATGATGTGTGCTTTAAAACGCAGGAAAATGTATTTGTTCAGATACTTCTCGTGTTTGAAAGTTATAAAGCGAACTTCAGGAAATAAGTGACACATTATTCATAATATAAACATAAATAATATTTAAAAATAGCAGCTCTCAACCAACCCGAGTATCATTATTGATTTTATTCATGGATTATTTTAAGGGAAACCTTGGAGTCTAATTAGTGTTGTTGGGATAATGCATGATTTTACTCATTAGGGAGCGTATTCGATATAAATGTGTCCTTACAAGGAGGAGGCAGCAAATGTCAAGATGAAGAGACTCTTTTGAAATTGTGATCAGCATTTTGGGGATCAAACCAAGCACCAAAATAAAGCACAAAGTTGTTCAAAGCATTCTTTGCCTCTCTGCATTGTACAAGTGGAAGACCAAATACCCTATTTGTCTTTTAAACGCATTCTGAATGGCCAAACACAACATCAAAAGCAAGAATCATTTGTCCAGAAATCCTCACGTTGTTTGAAGTGGGTGTCTAAAGCTGAAATTCAAGAAGTGGCGGCTAAATGAGTATAGCATATTAAGGATCGGTTGTTGACTGTAGCCGTTTTCGAGAGAAATGCATCGCTTGCAATTAACAAGCAAATTGGCAGCCATTACTACGCTCTTGCAAATAGCCTTTTTCTCATTCCAAGAAAAGTAATTACAGTAATTGTGTGGGCAATGCGATACGGACGTTTATGACTATAGTGAATTATCTTATACCAATGAAACTCTGCCTAGGATCGTGTTGAAGAGTATTTCAGAATCAGATTCAGAATCAGAAGGAGCTTTATTACCAAGTATGTTTACACACACAAGGAATTTGACTTGGCGACAGGAGCTTCCAGTGCAGAAGAAAGTACACACAAAGTGCAAACATTCATGATAGTGCAGACATACATAGAATTACACAGTAAAGATGAAATAACACTAATATAAGAAAAATAAATAATGCCCTATATACAGAAATAGCAATAAAGATAAAAAAAACATTTAATTGTTTAAATTAATGTACAGATATGTTATTTACAAGGGTACCGTTTATGTAGATTACAATATACAAAAAAACTGTGGAAAAAAAACAAAACTGTTCTTATGCCTGGCTGTTCTGGTGCTCAGTGCTCTGTAGCGCCGACCAGAAGGCAACAGTTTGAAGAGAGAGTGTGCTGGGTGTGAGGGGTCCAAAGTGATTTTATCAGCCCTTTTAAGATCTTGGAGGTTGGGCAGGGGGGAACCAGTGGTGAGAGGGGGGAGTTCAGGGGGGTTTCTCCTGAAGTCCACGATCATCTCCACTGTTTTGACAATGTTGAGCTCCAGGTTGTTGTGATTGCACCAGACAGCCAGCCCTTTAACCTCCTGTAGACTCGTCACCATTGTGGATGAGGCTGATGATGGTAGTGTCATCTGCAAATTTCCGGAGCTTGATAGAGGGGTCTTTTGCAGTGCATTCATTCGTATAGTTGTTCGTTCATTTGTACAATTCACTTCTATGAGCTCTTAGGCAACAACATTTATGTTATTAATGGTGCACATTTTTGTGTCCGTATGCTGTGGACATAAATGATGGCACAGCTTGTTGAAGAGAGATGCTATTACTTTAAAACGATCAGACGGGCAGACAAGGAAAAGATGAAAAATAGTCTGATAGAGTTACACTGAAGGAGAGACCTGTCTAGAGACCTGATTATCACAGAGGATGAACTCTAATGACTTGACCATCACCTACCAACCACTCAATAACCACCTAGCAACCCTTCAGAAAACCCTAGTAAGCACTTAGAACAACCAAGTAACCGCCTAGCAACCACCCAGAACACAATAGAAACCACATTCAGAACACAGACCACCACAGATAAAATTTAAGAACTCATCCTGTAGGAAATTTTGATATGTAATTAATAAAAAAAAAAAAAAAATTGTTAATCGATTGCTAATTATAGCAAAAATCTAGTTTGTTTGATATAGTCAATAACAAGAAGATCCACAGCTGGATAAGATCTCGTCTCTGAAAGCAGTCCCTCAGTGAAGCTGATATATGGTGACAATGGGCCATGATGTTGTTGTTCAGTATCAGCTCTCACTCCTAATGGAAGAGGAAACTCTGTCCATTTGTGACTGAAATCAAGCCAGCCGCCGAAGAGATACCAAACACCCCCTTGGCATTTCCCAGGGCCTTGATAACATCGCATCTGAGATAAGACACAAAAGACGTTGACTAATCCTAGAGGAGAGAGGAGCACAGATAAAGGTTGTTTGGAGGTAAACAAGTGTGGAAAATGAGCAATGTGAGACTGAGTGGGCCGAGACTCATTACGTTTGTTGTTTACCTTTTATCAACACACATAATAAGCAGCGAGTGTGTTATAACCAATTCCCCGAATGCTCTCAGCGACTACAGAACGTAATGTTCTTAGGATTCTCCTTCGACAGTTTATGTGACTGGAATGAAGCTCTGCACCTTCAGCACTGCTGTAATACTGCTTAACACTATTAGCTACATCCAAATCTAAACATTGCGTTAACTGCTGCCCTTTAATTCATGCCATTGCCACATAATGACATTACCACACTACATTCTGCTGTGCAAAACCATCTTTACTAGCAGAGATGCCACTATCAAACTAGAGAATGTGAGCGGTGTTCTGTGCTGTTAGCATGTTGATATGTGGTCGGAGAACAAATGCTGCAGGATGGTATTTATTATTAGTATTCTTTGTAGTATTCCATTGTATACTTTGAAAAATCTTGGAGTATCATATTAAAATCATAGTAATTGATAATTATGTATATATATATATATATATATATATATGATTAGTCTAATAAAAAAGCACTGAAAAATACTACAGTATTGTCATAGTTGTTTGGACATGTATCTTATTTGACAATTTGAAAAAAAAAAAAAAAAACACTAGACTTTAAAATATACCATGGTACCAGGTCTTGACAATAACTTTTTTGCTCACCAGCCACAGTGGCTAGTGGTTTTCCAAAATTTCTAGCCGCTCAGCATTTTCACTGGCCACAATTTTGACTACTGCATACTAAAATTAACTTAATTTAACTTGAAACTTGATTTCCAGGTCATTTGTTTTTTTGCCTATATAAAGGGGAGTTTTTTTCCTAACCTTCTTAAGTGCATCTTTCATATCAAATTCTTACATTTTATTAATAATTTCAGTTAATATAACCAGACACTATAGGACTGTTACCAATCAAATTAAATCAGTATCAACAAAATGTTACTGTCAATACGTCATTCAATTCAATTCAAGTTTATTTGTATAGCGCTTTTCACGATACAAATCGTAAGCAAAAAGTCTACTGAACCTTTCGTGTCCTCGTCGATACGTGGGAAGCGGTCCTGACACGATGATCGTCGATCAGGCTCCCGAAGTCCCTCTTCAGTGTCTCCGTCTGCCACAGCTTGGTGTCGTTAACCCCCGCGTGAAGCACGACCGCTCCGGGCTCTCGTCGTCCTTCAGGATCCCGGGTATCTGCGCAGAAACATCGAGAACACGAGCACCAGGGAAACAGTGAGTGTGCACTTTACCTTCAGCTAACTTAGCATGGACGTGCCGGACGATGGAGTCTCCGACGATCACAGCGTCGCGTGCCGTCTCGCGGAGGGGAGTGAAGCAGTTCCGGGTGGAGATCTCGAAGACCGGAGGCGGCGGAGG